>NC_053027.1:385997845-386107456 GCF_003073215.2 Triticum urartu | reverse complement strand
GGCCATGCAATAGTGGTAGATGAGGACATGATGGCGCACACACAACTGGGCGACGACAACCTTCTGATCTATGCCGGGACGACCGGCGGTGTACTGGAGGTCGATGTCGACCACCTTGTACTTGTCTCCAGCAAGCAACTGCTCAACGCTGTTGATGTAGTCGTCCACCATGGCCGGGTCGATGGTGTACACCACCGAGAGATCCGTCTCCCTCGCGTGGGTCTCCACTCTATGCTCCATTGGAGCGCCGCTGGACATCCCCTCTCTATGTGTCGTCGTGGGTGTGCTTGTTGTGTTGTGGGGCGCGATCGAAAGGTTGAAGAGACTCAGGTTATAATGGCCACGGGAATTAAAGGGGAAGCCGGACGGCCAGGAATATCGGCAGGCCTTGATGGCAGTTCTAATTTGCAGCGCATAACTCCATCGTGCCGCACGTAACTGCATCGCGTGGCAACGCGCGCGGCACAACCGCATGCGTATGGGCCCCCCGACGTGATCGTGCGCACGTCCAACCGCTGGCAGAGCGCGCGTGGAGGGACGCCAGCAGAGCGCTCCACGGTCGCCTCAATGGCGTATATATATATATGCATATAGCAATTGAACGCGCAAGGAAAAGCTATCCATAAGCCGAGCGCGCCAACGGACACGACAGAGCGTGCCGCTGCGCCTAACGGTGAGTAGAGCTTGCCGAGGGACGCGAGCAGAGGAACTGTGCAAGGGATGTCGAAGACATCAAGCACGAATCAGATTAGAGTTGCGTGTGCGATACGTGGCATACAGTTGATCCATCCGAGCTGTTTGTGGTGGAATAAGCCGTGTGTGTTGTGAGCAAATGCTTGCTAGTATATAACCTTAAATTTAACCAAAAAGTGTTAATGCATGTTACAAAAATTGTATAGCTCGAGATTATGTTCAAATACGACTCCAACGATATAATCTTTGGCGACATGCATTCCTATGTTATTAGTTAAATCCTACTTATAAACCAGGACGGTGGTATAACTATATGTGTACGTGTCCTCTCTTCCTCCTCTCGCACATCTTGTCACCCGACTACCGCAGACGGCTTACAGCACAAGCTTGCGCAGCGCGTGGGGGCATTCTTTTGGCCAAACGGTGGCGCCAATGAACCGTCTGTGAGCCCGTTCCCGCGCAACCTCGCAGGTTCCCACGCAAGCTTCCCGCCCGACTCGGTGAAATCCCCCAAAATCCCAATGCTTACCGGCCTGCTATAAAAACCCTCACGGCCAGCGAGTCCTGCGGCGCATTTTCCCCTCCTTCCCTGTAGCTTATCTCGTCTGCTTCTCCCACAATCACCAATGGCACCAGTCCGTCGTCGTCGCTCAGCCACTCCACCGTCATTAGAGGATAGCTCCAACTGGAAGGCTACACCGCGGCGGCGGCGCAGTCCCCGACATAGTGTAGTGCGCGTGGCATCCCTGTTGGGTGTGTGCAGAACACCCACCACACGCTCCGCCACCGCTGCCCGTCGGCAGCTGTTGCCGGCCGCCATTGCCGCCACACCACCATCGAAAGCCAGGGCCATCTCCGCTTCGCCACCATGGCCCGAAGGCGGGAGGTGGCCACCGTAGCCGCCACCCCACTGCCGGCCACCGTGGCCATCACCCGCTCCTCCACTGCGGCCCGAAGGCGGGAGGTGGTGGTCGTGGCCACCACCCCATCATCAGCGGCCGTGGCCGCCAGCCCACCCTCGACCGCCGGGATTATCACCCGCTCCGCTGCCGCGCCGAAGGCGGGAGGCAGAGGTGGAGGCCCGCACGTGCGTCAGCGACCTTGCGCGCTACATCGATTTCCTGCAGGAGGAGGAGGAGCGCCTCGTCGAGCACGCAAAGAGCCTTACCTCAGCCGTGGCCGCAGCACACGCCGACGTAGAGGTGAGGAATCTGGAGATCTACGAGTAGTCTGGCCGCTTCAAGAGGGATCGTCTGGAGCGGCAGTGGGCATTCGAGCTGGCGAGCGTCGTTGAACGTGCAGCAGCGGTATGCACCGTATTGCATTTGTCCAGCTCGTCGGTAGGCTCCTCCTCCTCCTCTGCCTCTTACTGAGCGGGCGAACGCGCTCGGCAGAGGAGAGGCTGCCGGAAGCAGCACAAAGCCCCTCCGTGGTAGTAGTAGTATTTAGGGGCTATTTTGTTCAGTTCATCTGAGTATAGATGTGTGGTTGAACTATACAATGTACTTAAAATTAGCTAGTATATATAGTTGAACTAGCTATTTCAGTATGTGGTTGCAACAATTGGGGAGAAGTTTGGTTGGTTCAGCTGTCGAGTTGAACTGTTTGTATAAATTAAGAACGACTGCTTAATCTATGAATGAAATCTATGCTTAATTACTGGATTTTAGTTGCAAAAATTAGATAGTGCTAATGATTTCTAGCTGCATATTTTGAAAAATCGCAGTGTTACAAGGATTGAAAAATGGCAACGTTACTAGATCAACAAATGTAAATGTTTCCAGTTTAACAAATGGCAACATACTCAATATGACAGATGAAAATCTTACCAAATTGTTTGTACGTGGTTGCACACGGGTCATCCAAAACAACTGTTTGATTTGAAGGGATGCACAAATCCTGCGCTGCTCTCACTTTGCATACGGGTGTTCTATCTGGAACGTTTGCGATCAAGAGCTGCAGAAATCCTGCTCGGCACATTTTCTCTTGGCTTCTTGGGGAAGTTGTTGGTTTGCATATGGGTGTTCTAACTAAAACGTTTACGATGAGTGTTTTATATTTAAAAAGTGAATTAAACTGTGGCTTGGGCGCCATTAATGAAGAGGATGCGAGCAAGGCGGTGGCCATGGAAGTCAAAGGGCTCGCTTCCAAGTGAGCCTATGTAGCATACAACTCGCACGCTTCCTGATGAGCCTATGCACTCGACGATAGCTTGCACGCCTCTCAGTCAGCCTGCGCACTGGACGGCGCTCGCATGCCTCCCGTTCAGTCAAGGTCAAGCAGTTGTCCGCACGGCAGCTCCTACAGCCATTAAAACTAAGACATGTGGCGTCATGTGAATGGTCAACAAAACGCACACGATTTGAATTATACAAATGTTTGAGATATTAAAGTGGTAGCTATTTTTTCAAAATGCCTTTGTTGGTTGTCATTATTCAAGTGCGCCTTCTTTTAAAATGGACATGAAAAATATAACAACATGTCGGGTCCAATTCCATGATAGCATGCCAAGTTTCATGAATTTCAGATGACTTTTGGATTTACTAGAATTTAAAAACCAGGCATCTCAATGTTTTGCCGGCAATCAACAGTGCCTAGTGTTTGAAATGCATTCCCATTTCTTGCATGGGACCTAAGCATGCACCCAAGGACACAAATTTGATTCTTCAACCAATTTATATGCACTGGAGCATGTGCATGTAGTTCAAATTAGAATTATGCACATAAATGCATTGAAAACTCAGTTAATGCATAAAAATGTCCAAACGAACCCCGAAAAATCACAAAAATTCACACAACACTTCTGGTGTTCTATGTTGACACGAGAAAAAAATTGAAAGCAGTAAGAGGCAATGGATATCATTTCGTCCCCAAAGGTGGGGCGTTCCCTACCGAAAACCATCATGCTTGTTGTGAGAAGCTCCGGTTTGTGAGAAGCATATACCCAAACCTGCCCCAAATGGGACTAAATTTTTACCACGACATGTTGATGCCACTCCATGATAGCATGCCAAGTTTCATGAACTTCAGGCGAGTTTTGGATTTACTAGAATTTAAAAACCATGCATCTCAATGTTTTTTCGGAAATCAATGGTGCCCTGGTGTTTGAAATTCATTCTCATTTCTTCCATGGGACCTAAGCATGCACCCAAGGACACAGATTTGATTTTTCAACCAATTTATATGCACTGGAGCATGTGCATGTAGTTCAAATTTTAATTATGCGCATAAATGCATTGAAAACTCAGTTAATGCATAAAAATGTCCAAACGAACCCCGAAAGTTCACAAAAATTCACACAACACTCCTGTTATTCTATGTTGACACGAGTAAAAAATTTGAAAGCAATAAGAGGCAATGGATATTGTTTTGTCCCCAAAGGTGGGACGTTTCCTACCGAAAACCATCATGCTTGTTGTGAGAAGCTCCGGTTTGTGAGAAGCATATACCCAAACCTGCCCCAAATGGGACAAAAATTTTACCACGGCATGTTGATGTTGCTCCATGATAGCATGCCAAGTTTCATGAATTTCAGATGAGTTTTTGATTTACTAGAATTTAAAAACCAGGCATCCAAATGTTTTGCCGGCAATCAACGGTGCCTTGGTGTTTGAAATTCATTCCCATTTCTTGCATGGGAACTAAGTATGCACCCAAGGACACATATTTAATTTTTCAACCAATTTATATGCACTGGAGAATGTGCATGTAGTTCAAATTTGAATTATGCACATAAAATGCCTGAAAAACCCAGTTAATGTATAAAAATGTCCAAACGAACCCCAAAAATTCCAAAATTGAACACAACACTCTTGTTGTTCTATGTTGACACTCAAAATATTTTGAAAGCAATAAGAGGCAACGGATATCATTTCGTCCCCAAAGGTGGCATGTTCCCTACCGAAACCATCACGCTTGTTGTGAGAAGCTCTGGTTTGTGAGAAGCTTATACCCAAACCTGCCCCAAATGGGACAAAAATTTTACCACATCATGTTGATGCCGCTCCATGATAGCATGCCAAGTTTCATGAATTTCATATGAGTTTTGGATCTATTGGAATTTAAAAACCAGGTATCTCAATGTTTGCGGCCGAGTGACGACGGCAGCGTGTTTGAAATTCATTCCCATTTCTTGCATGGGACCTAAGCATGCAACCAAGGACATATATTTGATTTTTCAACCATTTTATATGCACTAGAGAATGTGCATGTAGTTCAAATTTGAATTATGCGCATAAAATGCCTGGAAAACCCAGTTAATGTATGAAAATGTACAAACGAACCCCGAAAAATTCCAAAATTGAACACGCCACTCCTGTTGTTCTATGTTGACACTCTAAAAAATTTGAAAGCAATAAGAGGCAACGGATATTGTTTCGTCCCGAAAGGTGGCTCGTTCCCTACCGAAACCATCATGCTTGTTGTGAGAAGCTCTGGTTTGTGAGAAGCTTATACGTACCCAAACCTTCCCCAAAGGAACAATTTTTTTACCACGACATGTTGATGCCGCTCCATGATAGCATGCCAAGTTTCATGAATTTCAAACGAGTTTTGGATTTATTAGAATTTAAAAACTAGGTATCTCAATGTTTGCGGCCGAGTGACAGTGGGAGGGTGTGTGACATTCATTCCCATTTCTTGCATGGGACCTAAGCATGCAACCAAGGACACATATTTGTTATTTCAACCAGTTTATATGCACTTTAGCATGTGCATGTATTTCAAATTTGAATTATGTGCATAAAATTCCTGGAAAACCCTGTTAATGTATAAAAATGTCCAAACGGACCCTAAAAAATTACAAACACAACACTCCTGTTGTTCTATGTTGACACTCTAAAATTTTTGAAAGCAATAAGAGGCAACGGATATCGTTTCGTCCCCAAAGGTGGCACGTTCCCTACGAAACTATCATGCTTGTTGTGAGAAGCTCTGGTTTGTCAGAAGCTTATACCCAAACCTGCCCCAAATGGGACAAACTTTTTATCACGGCATGTTGATGCTGCTCCATAATAGCATGCCAAGTTTCATGAATTTCAAACGAGTTTTGAATTTACTAGAATTTGAAAACCAAGTATCTCAATGTTTGCGGCCGAGTGACGGTGGCAGGGTGTGTGACATTCATTCCCATTTCTTGCATGGGACCTAAGCATGCAACCAAGGACACATATTTGTTTTTTCAACCCATGTATATGCACTGGAGCATGTGCATGTAGTTGAAATTAGAATTATGCACCTGAAATGCCTACAAAACCAAGTTAATATATAAAAACGTCCAAACGAACCCTGAATAATTCCAATTTTTTTGAAGACACACCTATAGTTGCATGTTCACTGCGGATAAAAGTTGTAACAATTCAAACACCATCCTTTGTAGCTGTGACCCCATTATGTAACTCAAATCAAGGTGATAAATCAAGTAGATTGCACACAGTTTATTATCACCAACCGTGTGAGATGCAGCACAAAATATCTTGGAGCACCATCGGTTTATAGTACGCCTATGGCTTACAAGAGAAGGTGCATCGGCTACAGTCCACAGCCAGCGTGTCAAGCACACTAGCTAAAACCCAAATATCATTTCACTATTCATTCGTCGCCGATGAAAGATGGGGACATGGACCCATGTTGTGAGGGAAACTTCGGCGGCCCACTCCGACGAGAGCGCGGCCGCAGCCGCCCGGTGCGTGCTAAAAAGCTTCATGAGGGCGACCACAATCTGCGTCCGGGCGGCCAAGGCAGCCCAAACGGCCGCTGCTGCTTCTCAGGCGGCAGCAGCAGCATCTGCCTCGGGGATAGCAACTGGCGAGAGCGGCACAGTAGATGTCCGTTCCGCAGCGGCAATCTTAGCCCTGATGGAGGCCGCCCACTGCCATCTCGACGCCGTCCATGCCCAGCTCATGGCGGTCACCGCACAAATCAAACGAAGCTTCTCCGACAATGGTCGGCAACCCACGGCCGAAGAGCTGGCAATCGCTGAGAGAGTTCGAGCATCCGTTCGTTCCTACGCGGCATACCTTGCCACGACGAAGCCCGCCAGAGACTAGATCAAGACCGCCCACGCCCAGCTCATGGTGGCCTATTCCAAAGATATGGCGGACGCGGATGGCGAGATGCTTGGCGAGTATGGTCCAATTTATGCCATGGAGCCCCTTCCCTAGGAGACCGTCGAGCGCAAGCTGGACATGGAGGCGGCAGTGGAGATCGACGAGCACCGACCGTAGTAGTACTCTTTGTGTTTGTTTAATTTAGAGCGCTGGTCTTTAATTTGTTAGAGTAATGTTTCGGTCAGCTAGCTTTGGTTAATTGATGAACTTTCTCGATTAAGAGGTTAGTCTCCTTTGTGTACCCAAATTATGCAATGACGTGGATGACCACTGTAACCAGGGAAATTTGAACCAAAATTTTTGACGTTCAAACTCAACACACACGGGTTAAGCTATCTGAATCGTTTGTGATGTTCACATATCATACACAGTTCTGAATAAGGGACCGTGTCTGATGACACTTTGCGCTCCAGTTTTTTCGCTGAAGCGATTCCAAATTTTCGGCGTCCGCGGAAATATCTACCTCCCCGCCCCCTCCCCCTTACCAAAAGCCACATTTCCCCTCTTCCCGCCTTCCTTTCCAAGTTGAAACCTTCACTCCTTGCTTGCAGCACCGTCGCCTCCTCGCCGGCGACCCTCCTTCACGCTCCTCGACCTTGCCTATCCAGGTAGGTAATCCACACCCGCCCCCATCCTCCTCCTTCCACATCCCACATGCCTCGACTGCTGGCGCGAGCACGGCACCTTCCACCCAAATCACCGACCCCTCCACCAAATAAGTGTTGGCCTAAGCCATGGTGCATGCAGTATAGCCATGACCTCAAGGAGCATTTGGTAGCGGAGAAGCAAATCGCGGCCGCACACGCGGATGAGGTCGCGATGGCTACCATTCGTGCCGACCCCCAGATCTTGAAGGAGCACCTTGCCATTTGCTAGCTACGCCGGTTAAGCATGCTCGGTTTACTTGTTGCGTGTGCTACTCCTTCCTTTCCTTCACAAATTCTAGTGAATTGTGCTATCTAATTTTACCATGCAATCTGTTGCTCTAGTGTATATGTTCTATATGTCGTGCAGTGTGGTGCTCACTTATTAACTTTTTGTTAACTAGTTGTCGTCTTCATTTAACTATTTGGTTCAATTCTGCAAATATGTTGTTCAATTCTTCAGGCTGCAATTTTGTATTGTCTTTCATGTGAGAAATAAATAGAATTTATCTTTACAAAATGCATGAGAAACGAATACAATTGCTATATTTCTAAGTTTTCAAGCATGCTTGGTTTGGTTATACATTGTGCAATGTGGTGCTTAGTTAATGTTTGGTTCATTTGTGTTGTGGTGTTTAGTTAACTGTTCGGTTCAATTATGCAATGCGATGTTCAATAGTTGTGCGTGCATTCTGTTATTGTATACCATGTGAGGAATGAATTGAATTTGGCTATAGTAAATACATGAGAAACAAATACAATTGCTACAATTGGCTGTAGTTAACTGTTTGATCTTCTATTAGGAGTATGTTATATTGTGCAATGTGGTGCTCAGTTAATGCTTGGTTGATTTGTGGTGGTGTTTAGTTAACTGCTTGGTTCAATTCTGCAATGCGATGTCCAATTGTCGTGGGTAGAATTTTGTATTGTTGTGCATGTGAGGAATAAATCAAATTTGGCTGCACTTAATACATGAGAAACATATACAAGTGCTATATTTCCTAGTTCTTAATCATGCTTGGTTTGGATAAATGGGTTTTCCGTGTGGCTTGAATTAATCTGATGAATCTGCAATGTGCTTATTTTCCATCAACATATTTTACTGATAGCATGCGAACCCTTACTTAACCTGATGACTAATTACCTTATATGTGTTGCAGGGAAACAATGGGAAGCACTGAGGTTTACAATCGAGGTTAGCACGTGCATGGTCCATTGTCTAATAGCACATTATTGTGCAATTGTAGGAACCATTATAATATGTAGGTTTTTAACAATTTGGTCTTGCACGTGTAGGTCCTGCTGTCAGAGGTTTTGACCCACTGTTCGACCCTTTTTGCATATGGGGAAATGAGTTGTCCATGAATATCAGTCAAGTCAAGAAACTCAAAAAGATTGTTAGGATAAAGAAATTAGCGACAAAAAACAACAAGATCTTTATCTGCACAATGAAGAAGACATCAGTTCACTATAGGACGGTACTAACTATTATACCTTGCCTTTTTATTCCTTTGCCCCATTTCCAATATAGAGGAGATATTTATGCACATCCTTGTCTTCAGGCCTTTCCAAAGCAGTTCACTGATGATTACCTCTCAAACCACCTGTATGGTCAGGAGGCGAGGAAGGTATTCATACAACACCCACGGTTCAATATTGAAGTGTTCCTAAAGAGGACGAAGGATGGACAGTCAATCATCCACAGGCACTGGCCTAAAGTTGCAAAGACCTTCAAAATCAATGAAGGCTCAATATTCGCCTTCTGCTTCAGCAGTTTCCCAGATGAGATACATCTGTCTATGTACCGTCTATGATGCTAATTTCGAAATGTTATAGATGTTGCATGTGAAACTTGGTCCTGGTGTAGTTGTGTAATGGGGTAGCTGAAAGTGCGTTATATTGACTAGAGGGTGGGTGAATAGGCGATTTTTATGAAAGTCTTCAAAACGTGGAAGTTATGAAGACAACCGATAGAAATAAACCTATTACCCTACAGCGGAAGGTAGACTACACTAGGCAAGCCATAGTCAAGTATTCAATAGAGTGAAAGCACAATGACTAATAGCAGCAATGTAGTAAGGATCAGGTAGGAAGATATTGTGAAGCCACACAGAACACGCAGTCACTCAGTGAAGACAAAAAATAGTGCGAACATACAATGACTTCACAAGGAGTAACAGTAAGTAAAGGGAAGGGAAGATGAAACCAGTGACTCGCTGAAGACAATGATTTGTTGGACCAGTTCCAGTTGCTGTGACAACTGTACGTCTGGTTAGGGCGGCTAGGTATTTAAACCTTAGGACACACAGTCCCGGACACCCAGTCCTGAACACGTAGCTCAGGACACCCAGTCCTCACCGTATTCCCCTTGAGCTAAGGTCACACAGACCTCGCCCAATCACTCTGGTAAGTCTTCAAGGTGACTCCCAAACCTTCACAGACTTCGTTCACTGGCAATCCACAATGTCTCTTGGATGCTTAGAACGCGACGCCTAACCAGCTGGAGGATGCACAGTCCTCAAGTGCAATAAGTCTTCAGATCACACAGACAAGAAGACTTAAGTGATGCCTAATTCTCTTTGGCTCTGGGTGGTTAGGGCTTTATCCTCGCAAGGAATTCTCTCTCAAAGGCTTCGAGGTGGGTTGCTCTCAAACGACAAAAGCCGTACTCTGAATCTGAGCAGCCAACCGTTTATGGTTGTAGGGGGTGGGCTATTTATAGCCACATGGCAACCCGACCTGATTTGTCCGAAATGACCCTGGGTCACTAAGGAACTGACACATGTTCCAACGGTCAAATTTCAAACTCACACGGCAACTTTACTTGGGCTTCAAGCAAAGCTGACTTGCCTGACTCTGGACAAGATTCGCTCTCAAAGTCTTCACTCGAAGACATAGGTTTTGGTTAAGCATCACTTCAGTCATTCTGACTCGTTCTCTTGGACCCCACTTAACAGTACGGTGGTTCCTATGACTCAACACAGAAGAAAGAGAACTACGAAAGATCTAAGTCTTCGAGCTCCATAGGCTTCATGTGGTGTCTTCTCTTGTCATGGTCTTCAATGTGAATATCTTCATATACCACCTTTGACTTCAATGTCTTCATACATTTTTAGGGGTCATCTCTGGTAGGAAAACCGAATCAATGAGGGACTTCTACCTGTGTTATCCTGCAATTCTCACAAACACATTAGTCCCTCAACTAGGTTTGTCGTCAATACTCCAAAACCAACTAGGGGTGGCACTAGATGCACTTACAATCTCCCCCTTTTTGGTGATTGATGACAAACTAGTTGAAGTTTTCAACGGGGAATATAATCTGTGAAATTGTAAAGGATAAGGAATTGTCTTCATAAGTTGCAAGGGCTCCCCCTGAAGATGTGCATATAAGTAATTTGCTTTTCGAATGCAAATGCACATGGCAGGTTGTACTTGTGGAGATCCACTTCCACTTATGATGACAATCCACTATGCATGTGAAAGTATATGAAGATAATGACATGCATAATGGAAAATGGACGTCTGCAGAATGATCTAAGTGCGGAATTTATCGTCGCACATGCGGAATTTATCATCGCAACACAAGGTGGCACATAAGTAGCAGACGACCATCGAGTTTAAGTGTTACAACTCAAAGAACCAAATGTAGCAAAACGAGAGTTGTAAGCACGAAGCAAAATATAAAGCACCCGCCCATATGGACCCGCTTGAAGACTATCAACCTCATATGCTTCTCCCCCTTTTGTCAGTAAGGACCAAAAAGGTTTGAAGACATAGAGCATCTACTCGTCCCCATGAGGAGTAGGTGAAGCAGCAGGGTCGTTGGTGGTGTTTGGCGGTGCTGAAGATCTTGGAGCAGAGTCGAAGCATGCTGAAGGAGGTGGCGGTGAAGTAGCATCGTCTTCATCCTCGATCACTCTGGCATTCACAGTTGCAGCAGAGGAAGAGAACTCAGAGTCTTCAAGGGATGGAGTTCGTCGCAGCACTGCCCTTCGAGGAGGTGTGGAGTCAAACTTGAATCGCTCAGTGAAGCCATCCTCTTGAAGATCATCTTCAGAACACATCAGCGTTAGCCCTTTCCATGTGTGGCGAGAGGTTTCATGGGCAACAAAAGCATTCTTGGTGGCAAGATTGCGAATGCGATTAACATCCACCAAGAGGCTTTGCATCTGACGCTTCAGCCAGTCATGATGCATATCCTGTTTCTGATGAAGAGCCACAAGAAGCTCTCGGTCGTTGAGAACACGAGTGCGCTTCTTGGGTCGTGGAGCAGTTGTACTGTCAGTGGCTTCAGTGAGAGCAGGATGCGGTGCACGTGTAGTGCCAGCCAAAGGATACACACGAGTTACGGCTTCCACGCCTTCAACGTTCTGAGTGAAACTTTGATGCTCTGCATTCTGAAGACTGAGAGGTTCCTTGGCAGGCTCAGGATAGATGGCTTCAATAGACATATCCACATCAAGCAAAAAGATCCGATGGTTGCGGGCTGAGGGCTGATATGAGATAGCGGAGTGAAGTTTGATCAGCCGCATCACCCAGATGCAGCAAGTTGGCGAATGAAGAAATCCTGTGTATTGAAGCATTTTCCATGAAGAATGTAGAAGACCAAAGTCTTCATTGCACCTTGCAGCTTGGCATGGGGAGAATGTCCTTTGATTGGCCAGAGAGTTCGCCTTATGATGTGATAAATGGTTCTTGGCAGATACTCAAGGTCTTCAACGAAGAACTCCGTGGGATAAGCAGCATCTTGGGGCAATGGCTTCATCATACTAAGCATCTGACTCATATTAGGTTCAGTCTTCTGAAAGATGCTCTCAATAGCTTCACTATGAAGCTGACAGCCATGCTCGTAGAGATCGCCAGGAGTGGGCAAACCAGTGAGCTCAATGATGTCAAAGGCTTTGGCTTCGTGATGAACCTTTCCTGTCATCCACTCCAGGACCCAAGTCTTTGGATCTCTGCTATACCCGCGGATGTGAAGTGTGGCATAGAATTGGAGCAGCAACTCTTCATTCCAATGCTGTTGGTCAGTGACGAACGGCAGCAGTCCAACCTCTTTGAAGCAATCCAGAGCTTCTTCCAGACAGGGCAGACTAGCTATTGCTTCAATGTCAAGGCGCTTGTGTGGGAAGATGCGACCTTGGTTGTAAAGAATGCATGAGTATTAGCTTCGCTGCGGATAACTCCAGAACCGATCAGATGGTATTCTTTCCCTGGAGTTGGGGTTCTTGGAGCTGTTGAAGAATGTGTTGTCTGCTCTGAAGCCATTGATATTGAAGGAGCCAGGTGCTGATGCAGGACCTGGGAACCTTGGCAATCTTGGGATTGGCTTCTGTACCTGAGGCCTATGCTCAACATGATAGTCGAACTGGGGACCGGTAGCAGACTCAGGAACAGAAGTGGCGGGATCAGTGGCTTCGCTGACTTCTGGTGCTTTTGTTGGTGAGGGCTCCACATTAGCTTCAGCCATGACAGCGTCAGTGGCTTCAGTGGTGTTGGTGGTGGCAGCCTCAAGATGTTCAACCTCCACTTGACGAGCAGGAGGATCGGTCACGATCACGTTCTCCTCGAAAACTGCTTCTTGGTGGGACAGGGGAGTGGCAACTTGTGGGACTTCTTCTTTCGTGGCTGATGCAGCCGGATTGTCTTCAGCAGAGACTTGAGGCCTTGGACCTTTGCGAAGCCTGCGCAATGTGGGTGACGCCTGTGGAGTTGCTGTTGGCTGGGCCTCAAGGTCTTCATTCTCTTGTGGGAGATCCGCCCATGAAGCATCCTGTGCAATTGGCGTCAGTGGACGACCAATGCTGATGAGTTCGCTGTGCGTTAGCACAGGCGATGATACCTGTTGGTGTTCTAGCTGAGGAAGGGCTGCATCATCTTCAACATGATCATGATGACCAATGTCTTTAGCAACGATGGGATCAGCTGCTAGAAAGTCTTCAGCTTCATGAGCCTCTGTGAAAGCAGGCTCATGGACGGTCAGTTGACGTTCTTGTGGATCGGCGTCGGGGTGAACCATGGAAATGGGTTCAACAATCAAGGGCTCTGTGGGAGCAGCCCATTCCTTCTTGGTCATTCTTTTCTTCTTGGCGGGGGAAATAGCAGAGGCTTCAGGATGTTTTATCTTCCTTGCTTCAGCCTCAGCAGTCCTGGTCTTCTTCAGTTCTGAAACGGTTGACCTGACCTTTGGCTTCGGGCCAGTCATGCTAGTTGGGAAGACAAGGGGATCTGCCTCCTACCTTGGTGCTTCAGGTTCAGCCATAGCGGGCTTCTTCTGCTTCTTGGCAGCCATCCTGGGGTCGATGCGAGGACGCCCAAGGGCCTTGCGCTTCTCAGCCTCATTGTAGGCTTGCACACACCTATCAGCCAGGACCTTCATGCGCTCATGAGAACCCTGAGCTTCTGCACGTTTCTTTAGAAAGGCTTCCTTGAGCTCGTGCAGCATAATCTTGAACCCTGAAATTCTTCACATCTTGCACGCTGAGCTTGGCCATATGCTTCTTGAACTGAGATTTCTCAAAGTCAATCTTCTGCTTCAGTTCAACAATGCGCTGGGCGATAGCTAACTCTGAAGCAATGGCGCCATGGAAGGCGACACTGAGGCCAATGGGTAGTTGGAGATCTTCGAAGCTGATGTTTGGCGTGTCAAACCATTCATCAATGAAGTTGTGGATGATTGTTACATCAAAGAGAGGCAGATCATTGAAGATTTCTGCTTCTTCTTTGCTCTTGATGAGTTGCTCAAGAGCGTCATCTGCAAGATCTTCATCACTTGACAGATCAATGGCATTGTAACATCCAAAATTTGCAATTTGGAATGTTATACACTAGATCATCATGCATAGCATATTTTCTTGCATTTTGGTCGATCCTAGAAATTTCACGCAACTCAAGGACCCACGGAGAGAGTTGGAGATTTCGTTATTTTCATATTTGAGTTTTCTCAAATTTTGAAAAGAGGATCATTTGATTTATTTATTTCATCTTCAATCATTTTCCTATATCAAATATGAGAGAGGGAATAATATGACTTTCCCAAATTTAGGAAAAATGAAGATCTAATGAATAAATCAAATTTTGGTTTTGCCGGAGTTTTGTTTGCTTTTTATTCGGATAGGGAAAAATGCGTGTTTTCAAAAATTGCATTCTAGGTCCGGAGAAAAGTTCATTTTGTTCGGCTCATTTTTAGGAGTCGGAGAAAATTTACTTTAGGAATTTTGGAGTTCGTTTAGATTTTCTTTTCTTTTTGTTTTTTCTGCGCGCGAATCCAGTTAAAAAAAAGAGCAGCGCCCTCCTGGGCCAAGGGCCCAGCCGGCCGGCCCAACCGCCAGCCGCCCTGCGCGCCAGCGCCAGCCCCACCGCCTACCTTGCGCCCCGCCCTAGGCCGAGTCCTGGTAGGACTCTAGGCCGCCCCCCCCTTTTTTGCTTGCCCCCTCCCCCAAGAAACCCCCTCCCCCTCCTAGTATAAATACCCAAGCACCCCCCCTCTCCTCACATCAAAACCCCAAGCCCCTCTCCTCCTAAGCCGCAGCAAGCAGCAGCGCGCAGCCCCAAGCCGCCGCCTTAGCCGCGCCGCCGCCGCCATAGCCGCGCCGCCCCGCGCCTAAGCCGCCGCCGCCGCCCTTAGCCGCCGCCACCCGGAGCCCGCCTCCCGAGGTAGCCGCGCCTCTCTTTTTCTTCCCCGGTCCGGTTTTTCCTAAAAGAACCGTTCCGTTTTCTCTCTGATTCTTTTCTTTTTCTTCCGGTTTTTGTTTCGGTTTTCTTCCGAAACCCTAGATCGGTTTTCGTTCTTCTTTCGGACTGTTCGTCTCAACGAACGTGATCACCGATTCTTTCCCGGTTAACGATGTCCGTTCGTTTAACCGTTCTTCGTTTTCTTTCTCGTCGGATTTATTCCGCGATTCTCCGATCGCGATCCCAGATCCGATCTTCGTTCTAGTCTTTCTTTTCGCTCGTTTATCGGAATCAGGTGATTCAAGCGCCTGGAGTTTCATTTCGAAACCGCCGTTCCGTCTAATCAACTTGAACAAGACTTTGCTACGGTAAAAATTGACCTAGATTCAACTTGCTAGAACCGAGTTGTTTTCTTCCGCCGTTTGTTTTTCCGTCGTCTGTTCGGTTCTTTCTTTCTTTGCAACCGGAGTTCTTAAGTTGAACTTTCTGGTTCGTTCTCTTGTTCGAGTTTTACCTGTGCATTAGATGATTACTTATTGTGTGCTTGTTTTTTGTCTGCGATAGATCACCCGGATTGCGCCGCTTGTTACTTCGAAACCCTAGGTCTTGCGGATCATCAGCAAGGCAAGTAACACTTTGATCATACCTTTTTTACAACCCATGTTTTATTGCATTAGATCAATCCTCTCACACTGCATGATTAGGATCTAATTAAATTGTGGGATGGGAAGTAGATGAGGTAGTACCTATTACCTATATTATTATGAAACCTTTGGGAGTTACTTCTACGTTTGCTTATTATGCCATGCTATGCTAGTAGACGTGGATTGGGTGAGTGATATCCATGACAGATGCGAGTTTATTAATTTTAATGGTTTATCTAAGGTGGCAACTTAAACACACATCTGGGTGGATTGAGGCACCTGATGTCTATCAGGACTTGCCTGTTTTTATTTCGGACCGCCACCCAGGCTCAAAGGGATCATAAGATCATTCATGCTAGTAAATTCCGTGTGCAGCCACAAGCCATTATGGGCTCTGGCATAGTTGACTAAGTCGTGCGAACTCTTACGGGTAGACTAGCAGATGTAGGGGAAAGTAGGTGTACCGGTCTACCCACATGTATGGTGCTAGCGCTTCTGAAAGACTGTGTCTCGGTCATCCGTCTTCTCAAACACCCTGTAGTGCGAGAAACCAAACGGAGGCGATCGAGTCTTGTGGGGAAAAGTGCGCAAACCTCTGCAGAGTGTACGAACTAATCATGATTAGCCGTGTCCCCGGTTATGGACAACTTGAGTATCTAGTACTTGAATATCATGTGAATCTCATCACGTTACTTCTAATTAATGTTGTTTGGTTTTAATTGTTCACTTAATTGGGATCGGAATGCTGTCAACCATTCTCGATGTTTAACAACTACCATGATAGTTAAATAAATTTATTCCTTTGTAGTAGGGAAAAACTGGCTTTACACAAAACTGTAACCATAGAGCTTTCCACCAGCCATATATGCATATAGTATAGCTGTTTCATTCCATTACTCTCTATGTGTTACATTGCCAGCATATTCCATGTGCTGACCCGTTTTCGGGCTGCAACTTTCATGTTGCAGACTTTTCAGACGACGAGTAAGGTGTTTTTAGGTCATGGTTCTATTCTCAGTGATGCCGTTGGAGTTGATGGACCCATTTATCTTCCAAGTCTTCCGCTGTTATCGACACTAGATGGCCTTAAGCCATATTTATTGTAATAAGTTCTCTTTGAGATAACGATGTAATAAGTGTGTGATTGCAAATCTGCTATAAATCCTTCGAAGTACTGTTTGGTGTCAGCATTACTGATCCAGGGATGACACCGGAGCACAGTAGACTTGATCCATTCGGGTCGGGTCGCCACAGAGATGGTATCAGAGCACACGCTGACTGTAGGACACGACCACTAAGTTAAAGCCATAGATCACCATTCTCTTCTCATTTTCTAACTCCTCATCTTTTCTACTCTTTTAGGATGACGAACGCGAAGGTTAAGTACGCTCATCCGGATGAAGGCACACCATTTGGATTTCACCTGAAGGAAGTCACCAAGTACCTGAACATTGGATTACCAAGCTTCACGGGAACCTTCAACGCCACTCTGCCTGAAGAGGAGCGCTGGAAGATTCAAGCTCACGTTCCGGGAAGAACATTCACGCCAATCACGAAGCCCATAGATAGTATTTTCAATGCACCAACCTGGAGTCTGGGAAGGAGCATGGCAGCTCATATCACCATAGGACGCATTGGAGAATTTTATCAAGAAGACCTCAAGGACACTATCTACCAGATTTGCGGACGCCGAGATGAACAATGGGAGTTAGTCAGCACCAAGAAGGATAGATCCATTGCATCTTTCATCCAGGAGTTAAACCAGCACATTCGACATCGCGAGAACCAGATGTGCAATGATATGATAGAGTTGAAGAATGCAAAGGCAAGGATCATCGAGCTAGAAGGAGAACTGAAGTCTACACGCAAGGACTACATGGACGAGATCGTAGCTCTAGCGAGACACAATGGCGATCTTAAGCAGGAGATTGAATAACTCAAGAGGAAGTTAGCATCCAAGAAGGAAGACAAGTACGTCGCATGTCCGGACAACTACATCATCATTGACGACACCAATTCGGATCCAAGTGAACCCGACTTTGAAGACGAAGCTGGAGCAGATATCATGGAGTCTTCCACCAGTTCAAATTTCTAGATGACCACCAGACAGTATTATTATTCCCCCATGTAAACATTATAGTTCGAGCACTTTTGCGATAGTTTTATACCGATTGTAAGCCCTTGTTTGATTGAATGAAGTGATTTTGTGTGCATTTGCTCATGTGCATTGGGGTAGTGTTCTCCCTTTAGACCTCACTCTATTCTTAATTCTCGTCTTTTCTAAACCCTCAGATGCCTCCGAGACGTGACAACGGATTCCCACTGGAGCTCACTCAGTTGATCCAGCAGCAGAATCAATTGATGCAGATGTTAGTCCAGAACCAGCAGAACAACAACAACAACCCACCACCACCACCACCTGTTGACCACTTAGCCCGTTTCCTTAGGCTGAATCCGCCGGTGTTTTCCAGTAGCACCGAGCCAATAGTAGCAGACGATTGGCTCCGCAAGATAGGAAGGGAGTTAACCACTGCAGGATGCACAGATGGTGAGAAAGTGAAGTTTGCCGCTCACCAGCTTGACGGACCCGCGGCAGCATGGTGGGAGAATTTCACAGCCACTTACCCAGTTGACACTGTCACATGGGATCAGTTTCAGCAAGCTTTCCGCACTGCCCATGTTTCAGCAGGAGCTATGGCCATGAAGAAGCGTGAGTTTCGCAATTTACGCCAAGGAGGCAGGACAGTTGGCCAGTACGTTGACGACTTTAGTAAGCTAGCACGTTATGCCCCAGATGACGTTGCTACGGATGCAGCTAAGCAGGAGAAGTTCCTGGAAGGACTGAATGATGAACTAAGCATGCAGTTGATGGTAGCAAGTTTCAACAACTACCAGGAGTTGGTAGATCCTGCCATCATGATTGAAGGGAAGCAACAGCAGATTGAGAACCGTAAGAGGAAGTATGGACAGGGGAAGTATAACTCTGGAGACCAGCAGAAGCCCCGTTTTACCCCTAAACCGGGATTTCAGTTTCAGCATACCCATGGAGGAGGTAGTTCGCACAACCATAATGGCCACAAGAATGGTAATGGGAATGGAGGAAGCAACGGCCAGAACCGTACCACCCCATCGACCCGAACCAAGAGAGACCTGAGTCAAGTCACTTGTTTCAAGTGTTCCAAGACCGGACATTATGCCAATGAATGTCCTGAAGGCCAGAATGGAAATGGCAATGGAAGCTCTGGGAAGAAGCCGAACCCTTTCAATAGGGGACAGGTGAACCACGTTAATGTGGAGGAGGTTGAAGATCAGCCTGATGCAGTAATCGGTAAGTTTTTGGTTAAGTCATTTACCGCACTCGTTATTTTCGATACTGGTGCATCGCATTCATACATATCAAGGGGATTTGTGGAAAAGTATAGCCTGCCCACTAGGATTCTTAAAACACCTATGCTAGTAAGCTCTCCAGGAGCAGAGTACATGGCCAGACAAGGATGTTTCCAAGTGCCATTAAGTATAGGAAGGCATGTTTTCCCAACGGATTTAATTATTCTGGAATCCCAAGGTCTGGATGTGATTCTTGGTATGGATTGGCTGTCGATGTATGGAGGAAACATCGATTGCGCCAGTAAGTCAATTTTGCTTACCACACCAGAAGGAAGGAGGATCAAGTATGTATCCCGGCATGTGCCAAACAGGACACAAGTAAACTGCCTAACAGGAGTTGTGCAAGAAGAAGTACCAGTGGTAAGGATTTTCCTGTATTTCCTGAGGAATTACCAGGCATGCCACCGGATAGAGACATTGAGTTTTTGATTGAGCTTTTGCCAGGTACAGGCCCAATATCGAAGCGACTGTACCGGACGCCAGCAAAGGATTTGGTGGAAATTAAGAATCAGATTAAGGAGTTATCAGATAAAGGTTACATTCACCCAAGTTCTTCGCCTTGGGGATCACCCGTACTTCTAGTGGAAAAGAAGGATGGATCATTAAGGATGGTTGTAGATTATCGGGGATTGAATGAAGTAACCATCAAGAACAAGTACCCACTGCCAATGATCAATGATCTGTTTGATCGGTTGCAAGGAGCTAAAGTGTTTTCAAAGATCGATTTGCGATCAGGGTACCATCAATTGAAGATTCGGGAGCAGGACATACCTAAGACAGCATTCACCACGAGATATGGACTGTATGAGTATACCGTTATGTCATTTGGATTGACTAACGCACCTGCCTATTTTATGAACCTGATGAACAAAGTGTTTATGGAGTTTTTGGATAAGTTCGTCGTAGTGTTCATTGATGACATCCTGGTTTATTCAAAGAATGAAGAGGAGCATAAGGAACATTTGCGTTTGGTTTTGGAGAAACTAAGGGAACATCAGTTATACGCCAAATTCAGCAAATGTGAGTTTTGGTTGAAGGAAGTTGGATTCCTCGGACACGTTATATCCGGAGAAGGTATAGCAGTTGACCCCACAAAGGTTGAGACCGTAACCGAATGGGAAACACCAACAACAGTTGGAGAGATCCGGAGTTTTATTGGACTCGCAGGATACTACCGGAGATTCATTGAGAATTTTTCAAAGATTGCAAAACCTATGACTAAATTGTTGAAGAAGGATACTAAGTTCAAATGGACTGAGGAGTGTGAGGCTAGTTTCCAGGAGTTGAAGAAACGCTTGGTTACCTCACCAGTATTGATTTTGCCAGATCAGACCAAGGATTATGAGGTGTATTGCGACGCTTCACGTCGAGGACTTGGAGCAGTGCTTATGCAGGAAGGGAGAGTTGTTTCGTATGCTTCACGGCAACTGAAGCCTCATGAGTTGAATTATGCCACGCATGATTTGGAGTTAGCAGCCGTAGTGCATGCGTTGAAGACGTGGAGACATTTCCTCATTGGAAATCATTGTGAGGTGTACACGGATCACAAGAGTTTGAAGTACATTTTCACGCAGAAGGAGTTGAACCTTAGACAAAGGAGATGGTTGGAGCTCATCAAGGATTATGACATGAGATTGCATTACCATCCCGGAAAAGCTAATGTGGTAGCTGACGCATTGAGTCGTAAGAGCCATGTCAACACCCTAGTGACGGGAGAAGTACCAAAGGAGTTAGCAGAAAACCTTCGTGAGCTATGTTTGGAAATAGTTCTGAGAGGCTATGTAGCAACATTGGAGATTCAGTCAACATTGATGGATAAGATCAGAGAAGCTCAGAAATCTGACAAGGAGATTGCTGCTATAAAAGAGAAATGGAGCGAAGGAAAAGCAAAGGGATTCCGTGAGGATGAGCACGATACCATATGGTTTGAGGACCGTGTTTATGTGCCCAATGACCCGGAGATCAGGAAGTTGATTTTGCACGAGGCACATGATTCACCTTATTCGATTCACCCAGGGAATACCAAGATGTATTTGGATTTGAAGGAAACATTCTGGTGGACCGGAATGAAGAAGGATATTGCAGCATATGTAGCAGTTTGTGACGTATGTGAGAGAGTAAAGGCAGAGCATCAGAAGCCAGCAGGATTGTTACAACCATTGCCGATACCCGAATGGAAGTGGGATAAGATAGGCATGGATTTTATCACAGGACTACCCAGGACAAAAGCAGGCTATGACTCGATATGGGTAGTAGTTGATCGTTTGACAAAGGTAGCACATTTTATTCCAGTTAAGACCACTTACACCAGTGCTAAGTTGGCGAAGATATACATGACTAGGATCATTTGTTTGCATGGAGTTCCGAGGAGTATTGTATCAGATAGAGGAACCCAATTTACCTCAAAATTTTGGAATCAGTTGCATGAAACTTTAGGAACCAGACTAGAGTTCAGCACAGCTTTTCATCCGCAAACAGATGGACAGACCGAGAGAGTCAATCAGATTTTGGAAGATATGCTGAGAGCTTGTGCACTAGATTATGGATCTAGTTGGGACGATAACTTGCCGTATGCGGAGTTTTCTTATAACAACAGTTACCAAACCAATTTGAAGATGGCACCTTTCGAAGCTTTATACGGAAGGAGGTGCAGGACACCGTTGTCATGGGACGAAGTTGGAGACCGTCAATTCTTTGGACCAGATTTGATTAAGGAGTCTGAACAGAAAGTTAAGTTGATTCGCGATAGGCTCAAGGTAGCCCAGTCCAGGCAGAAGAGCTACGCAGATTCTAAACGCAAGGAGACGATTTACGAAACTAGAGACAGAGTTTATCTTCGAGTATCCCCACTTCGAGGAGTTAAGCGCTTTGGAGTTAAGGGAAAGTTAGCACCGTGTTTCGTTGGACCGTATAAGATTTTGCAACGTATGGGAGAACTCGCCTATAAGTTGGAATTACCAGAGGAGCTGTCAGGAGTTCATGATGTATTCCATGTTTCTCAGCTGAAGAAATGTCATGCCGAGATGGCGGAGGTACCGCTAAGAGATACCGTGCCACTCGAAGCGATTCAGTTGAAGGATGACTTAACGTATGAGGAGAAACCAGTCAAGATTCTCGATTATGCCAGCAGAGTTACTCGCAGCAAGGTTATCAAGTTTTGCAAAGTTCAGTGGAACCACCACTCAGAGGATGAAGCCACCTGGGAAAGAGAAGAAGATTTGCTCAAGGACCACCCTCACCTATTTTCTAGCCAACCCGAATCTCGAGGGCGAGATTCATCTTAAGGGGGGTAGGTTTGTAACATCCCAAATTTGCAATTTGGAATGTTATACACTAGATCATCATGCATAGCATATTTTCTTGCATTTTGGTCGATCCTAGAAATTTCACACAACTCAAGGACCCACGGAGAGAGTTGGAGATTTCGTTATTTTCATATTTGAGTTTTCTCAAATTTTGAAAAGAGGATCATTTGATTTATTTATTTCATCTTCAATCATTTTCCTATATCAAATATGAGAGAGTGAACAATATGACTTTCCCAAATTTAGGAAAAATGAAGATCTAATGAATAAATCAAATTTTGGTTTTGCCGGAGTTTTGTTTGCTTTTTATTTGGATAGGGAAAAATGCGTGTTTTCAAAAATTGCATTCTAGGTCCGGAGTAAAGTTCATTTTGTTCTGCTCATTTTTAGGAGTCGGAGAAAATTTACTTTAGGAATTTTGGAGTTCGTTTAGATTTTCTTTTCTTTTGTTTTTTTGCGCGCGAATCCAGTTAAAAAAAAGAGCAGCGCCCTCCTGGGCCAAGGGCCCAGCCGGCCGGCCCAACCGCCAGCCGCCCTGCGCGCCAGCGCCAGCCCCACCGCCTACCTTGCGCCCCGCCCTAGGCCGAGTCCTGGTAGGACTCTAGGCCGCCCCCCCCTTTTTTGCTTGCCCCCTCCCCCAAGAAACCCCCTCCCCCTCCTAGTATAAATACCCAAGCACCCCCCCTCTCCTCACATCAAAACCCCAAGCCCCTCTCCTCCTAAGCCGCAGCAAGCAGCAGCGCGCAGCCCCAAGCCGCCGCCTTAGCCGCGCCGCCCCGCGCCTAAGCCGCCGCCGCCGCCCTTAGCCGCCGCCGCCCGGAGCCCGCCTCCCGAGGTAGCCGCGCCTCTCTTTTTCTTCCCCGGTCCGGTTTTTCCTAAAAGAACCGTTCCGTTTTCTCTCCGATTCTTTTCTTTTTCTTCCGGTTTTTGTTTCGGTTTTCTTCCGAAACCCTAGATCGGTTTTCGTTCTTCTTTCGGACTGTTCGTCTCAACGAACGTGATCACCGATTCTTTCCCGGTTAACGGCGTCCGTTCGTTTAACCGTTCTTCGTTTTCTTTCTCGTCGGATTTATTCCGCGATTCTCCGATCGCGATCCCAGATCCGATCTTCGTTCTAGTCTTTCTTTTCGCTCGTTTATCGGAATCAGGTGATTCAAGCGCCTGGAGTTTCATTTCGAAACCGCCGTTCCGTCTAATCAACTTGAACAAGACTTTGCTACGGTAAAAATTGACCTAGATTCAACTTGCTAGAACCGAGTTGTTTTCTTCCGCCGTTTGTTTTTCCGTCGTCTGTTCGGTTCTTTCTTTCTTTGCAACCGGAGTTCTTAAGTTGAACTTTCTGGTTCGTTCTCTTGTTCGAGTTTTACCTGTGCATTAGATGATTACTTATTGTGTGCTTGTTTTTTGTCTGCGATAGATCACCCGGATTGCGCCGCTTGTTACTTCGAAACCCTAGGTCTCGCGGATCATCAGCAAGGCAAGTAACACTTTGATCATACCTTTTTTACAACCCATGTTTTATTGCATTAGATCAATCCTCTCACACTGCATGATTAGGATCTAATTAAATTGTGGGATGGGAAGTAGATGAGGTAGTACCTATTACCTATATTATTATGAAACCTTTGGGAGTTACTTCTACGTTTGCTTATTATGCCATGCTATGCTAGTAGACGTGGATTGGGTGAGTGATATCCATGACAGATGTGAGTTTATTAATTTTAATGGTTTATCTAAGGTGGCAACTTAAACACACATCTGGGTGGATTGAGGCACCTGATGTCTATCAGGACTTGCCTGTTTTTATTTCGGACCGCCACCCAGGCTCAAAGGGATCATAAGATCATTCATGCTAGTAACTTCTGTGTGCAGCCACAAGCCATTATGGGCTCTGGCATAGTTGACTAAGTCGTGCGAACTCTTACGGGTAGACTAGCAGATGTAGGGGAAAGTAGGTGTACCGGTCTACCCACATGTATGGTGCTAGCGCTTCTGAAAGACTGTGTCTCGGTCATCCGTCTTCTCAAACACCCTGTAGTGCGAGAAACCAAACGGAGGCGATCGAGTCTTGTGGGGAAAAGTGCGCAAACCTCTGCAGAGTGTACGAACTAATCATGATTAGCCGTGTCCCCGGTTATGGACAACTTGAGTATCTAGTACTTGAATATCATGTGAATCTCATCACGTTACTTCTAATTAATGTTGTTTGGTTTTAATTGTTCACTTAATTGGGATCGGAATGCTGTCAACCATTCTCGATGTTTAACAACTACCATGATAGTTAAATAAATTTATTCCTTTGCAGTAGGGAAAAACTGGCTTTATGCAAAACTGTAACCATAGAGCTTTCCACCAGCCATATATGCATATAGTATAGCTGTTTCATTACATTACTCTCTATGTGTTACATTGCTAGCATATTCCATGTGCTGACCCGTTTTCGGGCTGCAACTTTCATGTTGCAGACTTTTCAGACGACGAGTAAGGTGTTTTTAGGTCGTGGTTCTATACTCAGTGATGCCGTTGGAGTTGATGGACCCATTTATCTTCCAAGTCTTCCGCTGTTATCGACACTAGATGGCCTTAAGCCATATTTATTGTAATAAGTTCTCTTTGAGATAACGATGTAATAAGTGTGTGATTGCAACTCTGCTATAAATCCTTCGAAGTACTGTGTGGTGTCAGCATTACTGATCCAGGGATGACACCGGAGCACAGTAGACTTGATCCATTCGGGTCGGGTCGCCACAGGCATCATTGCGCAGAATGGCAGGAGCTGTTAGCTCTTGGCCGGTGTGTGGCAGAGGCATCTTGACCTTCTGGGGCTTGGAGATGCGTGATAAATCTTCGGACTGCACACTGTCTTCAGGAGGTGCAGTTGCCAGTGGCTTCGCCCATGAGATTTTTTGTGAAGGGGCAGGCTTTGAAGCTTTAGGCTTCTTCAACTTCTTTGGCTTCGGCGCTGCAGGCGCTTCATCTGATTCAGCGTCAGCTGCAGGCTCATTCACTGCAGTCCCTTGAACCAAGATATGGGTGATGAGGCTTTCAAGGTTGTAGAAAGGACCGACGACATTGGGTTCTGCATCTCGTGTGCCATCAGGCCTTGGAGCTGAGGGACCAGGGTTGAAGTCTAGTACCAATGGCTTCTTGTTTGGCTTCGCTGAGTTCTGGGCAAACTGGAAGTTGCGCTTGAACAGAATGTCATCACGACACCATAGTAGTGACGATGGGTGTGCATCAACAAGCTATGGCCCACGGACCATGCAGGGATAGAAGCCTTGTTCAATGGCTTCATCTCTGGACCTGGGTTGAAGATTCTTGTATAGGATGTCTCCCCATGGTCTCTTGATGGCATTTTCTCAGCATATTCCTGGGTTACAAATCGGTATTTGAACCATTGTTCTGCCCAATATCTTCGAATCCATTGGATTCGGGTCTTGCGCTGATTGTAATCCTCTTCAGGATCTGTCTTGTACAGTTCTGAGAGGTCATCTGGCAGATCTCTAGATGTTTCTCCATGACGCTTTCTGCCACCCTTCCTTGCTGATTTCTCTGAAGCCATGAACTTTAAACTGAAAGGCTTCAACACGTTCAAAGGCTTCAAAGATTTCCGCTTGCTGGACAAATAGGAACTTGCTTCGGGAGAATTTATATGATGCTGTAAGAATTCTGCAAATGAATGCAGATTATGAGAACCAAGGGATTCTCCCACGGACATGTACCTATGACAGCATTAAGGTGCGAGGGAAGGGCAAGAGGTCATATGCATTCTTAGAAGATTTTGAATATAAATCAGTTTAGAAGACATTGACCTCATCGTGCGAAGACATTCACTCATAGACAAGGAGTTGGTTCCAGATTTGTACGAATCTAGAGATCAGTACAAGTGAGGAATCTAACTACTTTGTGAAGCATAAGTGAATATACTAGGCATGTTATGAGATGCAGTATGAGAGAGATCTAACTTGTGTGAATAGAAACTGCTTGTGGTAGAAAGTGACAAAGCCATAGGATCAACGGTACCGTAAAAAGGAAGTTTTATTTACCACACTAAGAACTGCTAGACGGAGTGGAAGATGAGGCCGAGCAGTTCGATCTTCTGTGCCCTAACTTGGCGACGGAGGACACCTACGGCGACGGCGGAGAGGACGATGCCCGCGGTCGGCGTGAAGATGGCGTCGGAGAGGTTGCGGCAGCGAAGCGCTTCGTCGCCGGCGTCGTCGAGGGCTAGCGGTGGCACTAGGGTTCGTGCGAGAGTGGAAGAAGATATAATGACCATCGTGAAGTGTGTATTTATAGGTACAGGGGCGGCACTGCGTTATTACACACGTGCCCCTGGCGATTCGCATCTGAGGAACACGTGGCCATTATGCAGAATTTTGGGGTTTGTTCCACGTCCCACGCACGCCTGGATTGTCGGGTGGTCGTTCCTACTTCTCCGGGTTTCATGTGGAGGAATGAGCATTGAAGGTGGACTTAAGGTTTGTCTTTGTATCTTCTGCTGACAAGGACGCAGAGAAGACATTCGACAGTTTCAATAGAATGCATATGATTTGGAGAGATAGAGTTTGAGATAGATAGCATAGAGAGGTTAGGGTCCGATCACATTCACTTAGTTCAAAAGATTCAACAAGAAGACATAGCTATAAGTGAATGCTGTAGAGGACAGAACACTAGTATATATATATAATCAACATAGTGAAGATAATCATGAAGACATGTTGAGATTGAAGCCAAACCAAATGTGAAGACATAGCAAGGTAACGCCATGAGTGAAACACTTCAAAATAGAACATTTGGTGGTGGCGTTACCCACCGTATAGGAAGTATTAGACCCAGACATGGCGCACAATTATCGTGGCACTCCGAAGTCAAATTCCACATTAATGTATTCACACTTAGAATGTATGTCTTCATTGATTGAAGATATACTTTACTTCGTGTGTTGCACATCTAAGTCATCAATATGCATAAGGGTTAGGATGTGTGCCTGATCATAGGACATTTGAGGATTCCAGGATATTTAGCTCACACCATAACTTGCAAAATCTCTTCTCATCCAAGGGCTTGGTGAAGATATCTGCCAATTGCTCTTCAGTGTTGACGTGTATGATATCAATATATTCCTTCACAACATGATCTCTGAGAAAGTGATGACGAATTTCAATGTGCTTTGTCTTCAAGTGCTGAACTGGGTTGTTGGCAATCTTGATGGCGCTTTCGTTGTCGCAGTAGAGTGGCACTTGCTTCAGATGAATGACATAGTCTTTGAGCGTTTGCTTCATCCACAGAAGCTGAGCGCAGCAAGATCCAGCAGCAATGTATTGAGATTCAGCAGTGGAGAGAGATACACAGTTCTGCTTCTTTGAAGACCAACATACAAGTGATCGTCCCAGAAAGTGACATGTGCCTAATGTAGACTTGCGATCAACTTTGTCACCAGCATAATTAGCATCCGAGAATCAAACCAGATCAAACTCTGAGCCCTTTGGATACTATAATCCTAGAGTTGGGGTATGAGCCAAATATCGAAGAATTCGCTTCACAGCTAAGTGATGCGACTCCTTTGGTGCCGCTTGAAATCGAGCACACATGCAAACACTAAGCATAATATCTGGCCTAGATGCACATAGATAAAGTAAAGAACCAATCATGGAGCGGTATACCTTTTGATCGAACTCTTTACCATTGTCGTCAGGACCCAGATGATGCTTGGCTGGCATTGGCGTCGTGAAGCCTTTGCAGTCTTGCATACCGAACTTCTTCAGGCAATCTTTGAGATACTTCTCTTGAGATATGAAGATGCCGTTACGTTGCTGTCGTATTTGAAGACCGAGAAAGAACTTCAGCTCTCCCATCATAGACATTTGATATTGCTCTTGCATCATATATCCAATCTCTTCACTGTACTTCTGATTGGTGCAGCCGAAGATAATGTCATCCACATATATTTGGCATACAAACAGTTCACCATCATATGTCTTCATGAAGAGAGTGGGGTCGAGAGAACCAGGTATGAAGCCTTTGCTCTTCAGGAAGTATTTGAGTGTGTCATACCAGGCCCGAGGGGCTTGTTTGAGGCCATACAGTGCCTTGTTGAGCTTGTATACCATGTCAGGATGTTTTGGATCTTCAAAGCCAGGAGGTTGTGCAACATACACTTCTTCTTCAATCTTGCCATTGAGGAAGGCGCTCTTCACATCCATTTGATAAAGAAGTATGTTGTGATGATTTGCATAGGCCAGCAGTATGCGTATGGCTTCAAGTCTAGCCACAGGAGCAAATGTTTCATCGAAGTCAATGCCTTCCACTTGAGTATATCCTTGAGCAACGAGACGAGCTTTGTTTCTGACAACTTGACCATGCTCATCTTGCTTGTTGCGGTATATCCATTTGGTGCCTATTATGTTGTGCTTCCGAGGATCGAGACGCTTGACCAGTTCCCATACATTATTCAGCTCAAGCTGTTGAAGCTCGTCTTGCATAGCTTGAATCCATTCAGGTTCCATGAAGGCTTCTTCAACTTTCTTGGGTTCTGTTATTAGACGAATGCAAAGTGCCCACAGAAATTTGCTAGCTGAGTTGCCCTTGAACGAGTGAGTGGACCGGGTGCATTGATGCTATCAATTATTCTTTCAATATGCACTTCATTGGCAACGCGAGGATGTATAGGGCGAAGATTTTGCTCTTGCTAATCATTGTCGTTGTTAGAAGGAATGTCTTCAGGCTGAGCATTGTCTTCATGTTGATCAGGTGCTGAGATGATAAGTTCTTCTTCAGGATGAGCTTCAGAAGGTATAATTTCTCCAGTTCCCATTAGCTTGATTGATTCACTGGATGGAACTTCATCTAGCACATTTGGCAGTTGCTCTCTTTGTGAACCGTTGGTCTCATCGAACCGCACATCCACTGTTTCAACCACTTTGTAATGAAAGAGATTGAAGACTCTGTAGGAGTGCGAATCCTTTCCATATCCAAGCATAAAACCCTCAAGTGCTTTTGGTGCAAACTTTGAGGTGTGATGTGGGTCCTTGATCCAGCACCTGGCGCCAAATACTCTGAAGTAACTGACATTTGGCTTCTTGCCAGTAAGGAGCTCATAAGATGTCTTGTTCATAAGCTTGTGAAGATAAACACGATTGATTGTATGGCATGCAGTATCAATGGCTTCAGGGCAGAATTTTCTTGGAGTCTTGTATTCATCTAGCATCGTTCTGGCCATCTCAATGAGTGTTCTGTTCTTGCGTTCGACGACCCCATTCTGCTGTGGCGTGTACGGGGCTGAGAATTCATGTGTGATGCCCAAGGTATCAAGATATGTATCAAGGCCAGTGTTCTTGAATTTAGTGCCATTGTCACTTCTGATATGCTTTATCTTGGCGCCATAGTTGTTCATTGCTCGATTGGCGAAGCGTCTGAAGACATCCTGCACTTCAGTCTTGTAAAGGATTATGTGCACCCAAGTATATCTAGAATAATCATCAACAATGACAAAGCCATAGAGACAAGCAGTAGTAGTAAGAGTTGAGTAATGAGTGAGACCGAAAAGATCCATGTGAAGCAGTTCGAAGGGTCGAGTAGTGGTCATGATTGTCTTCGAGGGATGTTTGGCCCTCGTCATCTTTCCTGCCTCACAGGCACCGCATAAGTGATGTTTCTTGAACTTGACGCCCTCGATGCCTATGACATGCTTCTTCTTTGCCAGGGTGTGGAGTTTCCTCATGCCAGCATGCCCAAGCCTCCGATGCCAGAGCCAGCATTCTGAAGCTTTTGCTAGAAGACATACGGCAAGCTGTGGTCCTGCTGAGAAATCTACCACGTACAAATCATCTTTTCGATACCCTTCAAATACTAGAGACTTGTCAGATTCCATTAGAACAAGGCAACGATATTTTCCAAATATTACGATCATGTTTAAATCGCAAAGCATTGAGACAGACATTAAGTTGAAGCCAAGGGATTTAACAAGCATGACTTTATCCATGTGTTGATCCCTTGAGATTGCAACTCTACCTAGACCCAATACCTTACTTTTACCAGTGTCAGCAAATGTGATGTGACTCTTGTCGGATGGACGTAAGGTTGAGTCCATAAGAAGGCTTCTTTTGCCAGTCATGTGATTTGTACACCCACTATCAATAATCCATTCTGAAGACGCTGGTGTCGTACCCTACAGTGCAGTTAGGGGGATAGGCTTCACGAAGAGCATTGTGAAGCAAAAACATTTGACGAACCAGTGGGTTATGAAAGCTTAGATCCAGATTAGGACTAATAGGGAGAGTAGCAAGCGATTCAGGAACGAAGTACATAGTAAGACCATTCGGGCATTTGATCTTGTGCCCTACAAGATGTTTAAGGTCCCCAGCAATTGTTGGGGAACGTAGTAATTTCAAAAAATTTCCTACACACACGCAAGATCATGGTGATGCATAGCAACGAGAGGGGAGAGTGTGATCTACGTACCCTTGTAGATCGACAACGGAAGCGTTAGCACAACATGGTTGATGTAGTCGTACATCTTCACGGCCCGACCGATCAAGCACCGAAACTACGGCACCTCCGAGTTCTAGCACACGTTCAGCTCGATGACGATCCCCGGACTCCGATCCAGCAAAGTGTCGGGGAAGAGTTCCGTCAGCATGACGGCATGGTGACGATCTTGATGTACTACCATCGCAGGGCTTCGCCTAAGCACCGCTACAATATTATCGAGGACTATGGTGGAAGGGGGCACCGCACACAGCTAAGAATATGATCACGTGGATCAACTTGTGTGTCTATGGGGTGTCCCTGCCCCGTATATAAAGGATCAAGGGGGGTGCGGCCGGCCAGGAGAGGGTGCGCCAGGAGGAGTCCTACTCCCTCCGGGAGTAGGATTCCCCCCCCCCTTTCCTAGTTGGAATAGGATTCGGGAGCGGGGAAAGAGGAGAGAGAGAAGGAAGGGGGGCGCCGGCCCCCTCTCCTTGTCCTATTCGGACTAGGGGGGAGGGGCGCGCGGCCCATACCTGGCCACCTCTCCACTCTTCCACTAAAGCCCACTAAGGCCCATATACCTCCCGGGGGGTTCCGGTAACCTCCCGGTACTCCGGTAAAATCCCGATTTCACCCGGAACACTTCCGATATCCAAATATAGGCTTCCAATATATCCATCTTTATGTCTCGACCATTTCGAGACTCCTCGTCATGTCCGTGATCACATCCAGGACTCCGAACAAACTTCGGTACATCAAAATGCATAAACTCATAAAATAACTGTCATCAAAACCTTAAGCGTGCGGACCCTACGGGTTCGAGAACAATGTAGACATGACCGAGACACGTCTCCGGTCAATAACCAATAGTGGAACCTGGATGCTCATATTGGCTCCTAAATATTCTACGAAGATCTTTTATCGGTCAGACCGCATAACAACATACGTTGTTCCCTTTGTCATCGGTATGTTACTTGCCCGAGATTCGATCGTCGGTATCTCAATACCTAGTTCAATCTCGTTACCGGCAAGTCTCTTTACTCATTCCGTAATACATCATATCACAACTAACTCATTAGTTGCAATGCTTGCAAGGCTGATGTGATGTGCATTACCGAGAGGGCCCAGAGATATCTCTCTGACAATCGGAGTGACAAATCCTAATCTCGAAGTACGCCAACCCAACATGTACCTTTGGAGACACCTGTAGAGCTCCTTTATGATCACCTAGTTACGTTGTGACGTTTGGTAGCACACAAAGTGTTCCTCCGGTAAACGGGAGTTGCATAATCTCATAGTCATAGGAACATGTATAAGTCATGAAGAAAGCAATAGCAACATACTAAACGATCGGGTGCTAAGCTAATGGAATGGGTCTTGTCAATCAGATCATTCACCTAATGATGTGATCCCGTTAATCAAATAACAACTCTTTGTCCATGGTTAGGAAACATAACCATCTTTGATTAACGAGCTAGTCAAGTAAAGGCATACTAGTGACACTCTGTTTGTCTATGTATTCACACATCTATTATGTTTCCGGTTAATACAATTCTAGCATGAATAATAAACATTTATCATGATATAAGGAAATAAATAATAACTTTATTATTGCCTCTAGGGCATATTTCCTTCAGTCTCCCACTTGCACTAGAGTCAATAATCTAGATTACACAGTAATGATTCTAACACCCATGGAGCTTTGGTGCTGATCATGTTTTGCTCGTGGAAGAGGCTTAGTCAACGGGTCTGCTACATTCAGATCCGTATGTATCTTGCAAATCTCTATGTCTCCCACCTGGACTAGATCCCGGATGGAATTGAAGCGTCTCTTGATGTGCTTGGTTCTCTTGTGAAATCTGGATTCCTTTGCCAAGGCAATTGCACCAGTATTGTCACAAAAGATTTTCATTGGACCCGATGCACTAGGTATGACACCTAGATCGGATATGAACTCCTTCATCCAGACTCCTTCATTTGCTGCTTCCGAAGCAGCTATGTATTCTGCTTCACACGTAGATCCCGCCACGACACTTTGTTTAGAACTGCACCAACTGACAGCTCCACCGTTTAATGTAAACATGTATCCGATTTGCGATTTAGAATCGTCCGGATCAGTGTCAAAGCTCGCATCAACGTAACCATTTACGATTAGCTCTTTGTCACCTCCATAAACGAGAAACATATCTTTAGTCCTTTTCAGGTATTTCAGGATGTTCTTGACCGCTGTCCAGTGATCCACTCCTGGATTACTTTGGTACCTCCCTGCTAGACTTATAGCAAGGCACACATCAGGTCTGGTACACAGCATTGCATACATGATAGAGCCTATGGCTGAAGCATAGGGAACATCTTTCATTTTCTCTCTATCTTCTGCAGTGGTCGGGCATTGAGTCTGACTCAACTTCACACCTTGTAACACAGGCAAGAACCCTTTCTTTGCTTGATCCATTTTGAACTTCTTCAAAACTTTGTCAAGGTATGTGCTTTGTGAAAGTCCAATTAAGCGTCTTGATCTATCTCTGTAGATCTTAATGCCTAATATGTAAGCAGCTTCACCGAGGTCTTTCATTGAAAAACTCTTATTCAAGTATCCCTTTATGCTATCCAGAAATTCTATATCATTTCCAATTAGTAATATGTCATCCACATATAATATCAGAAATGCTACAGAGCTCCCACTCACTTTCTTGTAAATACAGGCTTCTCCAAAAGTCTGTATAAAACCAAATGCTTTGATCACACTATCAAAGTGTTTATTCCAACTCCGAGAGGCTTGCACCAGTCCATAAATGGATCGCTGGAGCTTGCACACTTTGTTAGCTCCCTTTGGATCGACAAAACCTTCTGGTTGCATCATATACAACTCTTCTTCCAGAAATCCATTCAGGAATGCAGTTTTGACATCCATCTGCCAAATTTCATAATCATAAAATACGGCAATTGCTAACATGATTCGGACAGACTTAAGCATCGCTACGGGTGAGAAGGTCTCATCGTAGTCAAGCCCTTGAACTTGCCGAAAACCTTTTGCGACAAGTCGAGATTTGTAGACAGTAATATTACCGTCAATGTCAGTCTTCTTCTGGAAGATCCATTTATTCTCAATTGCTTGCCGATCATTGGGCAAGTCAACCAAAGTCCATACTTTGTTCTCATACATGGATCCCATCTCAGATTTCATGGCTTCAAGCCATTTTGCGGAATCTGGGCTCACCATCGCTTCTTCATGGTTCGTAGGTTCATCATGATCTAATAGCATGACTTCCAGAACAGGATTACCGTACCACTCTGGCGCGGATCTCATTCTGGTTGATCTACGAGGTTCAGTAGTATCTTGTTCTGAAGTTTCATGATCATTATCATTAGCTTCCTCACTAATTGGTGTAGGTGTCACAGAAACAGGTTTCTGTGATGTATTACTTTCCAATAAGGGAGTAGGTACAGTTACCTCGTCAAGTTCTACTTTCCTCCCACTCACTTCTTTCGAGAGAAACTCCTTCTCTAGAAAGTTTCCGAATTTAGCAACAAAAGTCTTGCCTTCGGATCTGTGATAGAAGGCGTATCCAATAGTTTCCTTTGGATATCCTATGAAGACACATTTTTCCGATTTGGGTTCGAGCTTATCAGGTTGAAACTTTTTCACATAAGCATCGCAGCCCCAAACTTTCAGAAACGACAACTTTGGTTTCTTGCCAAACCACAGTTCATAAGGCGTCGTCTCAATGGATTTTGATGGCGCCCTATTTAACGTGAATGCGGCCGTCTCTAGAGCATATCCCCAAAACGATAGCGGTAAATCAGTAAGAGACATCATAGATCGCACCATATCTAGTAAAGTACGATTACGACGTTCGGACACACCATTACGCTGTGGTGTTCCGGGTGGCGTGAGTTGTGAAACTATTCCACATTGTTTCAAATGTACACCAAACTTGTAACTCAAATATTCTCCTCCACGATCAGATCGTAGGAATTTTATTTTCTTGTTATGATGATTTTCAACTTCACTCTGAAATTCTTTGAATTTTTCAAACGTCTCGGACTTGTGTTTCATTAAGTAGATATACCCATATCTGCTTAAGTCATCTGTGAAGGTGAGAAAATAACGATATCCGCCACGAGCCTCAACATTCATCGGACCACATACATCTGTGTGTATGATTTCCAACAAATCTGTTGCTCTCTCCATAGTACCAGAGAACGGTGTTTTTGTCATCTTACCCATAAGGCACGGTTCGCAAGTACCAAGTGATTCATAATCAAGTGGTTCCAAAAGCCCATCAGTATGGAGTTTCTTCATGCGCTTTATACCGACATGACCTAAACGGCAGTGCCACAAATAAGTTGCACTATCATTATCAACTCTGCATCTTTTGGTTTCAACACTATGAATATGTGTGTCACTACTATCGAGATTTAATAAGAATAGACCACTCTTTAAGGGTGCATGACCATAAAAGATATTACTCATGTAAATAGAACAACCATTATTCTCTGATTTAAATGAATAACCGTCTCGCATCAAACAAGATCCAGATATAATGTTCATGCTTAACGCTGGCACCAAATAACAATTATTTAGGTCTAATATTAATCCCGAAGGTAGATGTAGAGGTAGCGTGCCGACTGCGATCACATCGACTTTGGAACCATTTCCCATGCGCATCGTCACCTCATCCTTAGCCAATCTTCGCTTAATCCGTAGTCCCTGTTTCGAGTTGCAAATATTAGCAACAGAACCAGTATCAAATACCTAGGTGCTACTGCGAGCATTAGTAAGGTACACATCAATAACATGTATATCACATATACCTTTGTTCACCTCGCCATCCTTCTTATCCGCCAAATACTTGAGGCAGTTCCGCTTCCAGTGACCAGTCTGCTTGCAGTAGAAGCACTCAGTTTCAGGCTTAGGTCCAGGTTTGGGTTTCTTCTCTTGAGCAGCAACTTGCTTGCTGTTCTTTTTGAAGTTCCCCTTCTTCTTCCCTTTACCCTTTTTCTTGAAACTAGTGGTCTTGTTGACCATCAACACTTGATGCTCCTTCTTGATTTCTACCTCCGCAGCTTTCAGCATTGCGAAGAGCTCGAGAATAGTCTTATTCATCCCTTGCATATTATAGTTCATCACGAAGCTCTTGTAGCTTGGTGGCAGTGATTGGAGAATTCTGTCAATGACGCAATCATCTGGAAGATTAACTCCCAATTGAATCAAGTGATTATTATACCCAGACATTTTGAGTATATGCTCACTGACAGAACTGTTCTCCTCCATCTTGCAGCTATAGAACTTATTGGAGACTTCATATCTCTCAATCCGGGCATTTGCTTGAAATATTAACTTCAACTCCTGGAACATCTCATATGCTCCATGACGTTCAAAACGTCGTTGAAGTCCCGATTCTAAGCCGTAAAGCATGGCACACTGAACTATCGAGTAGTCATCAGCTTTGCTCTGCCAGACGTTCATAACATCTGGTGTTGCTCCAGTAGCAGGCCTGGCACCCAGTGGTGCTTCCAGGACGTAATTCTTCTGTGCAGCAATGAGGATAATCCTCAAGTTATGGACCCAGTCCGTGTAATTGCTACCATCATCTTTCAACTTAGCTTTCTCAAGGAACGCATTAAAATTCAACGGAACAACAGCACGGGCCATCTATCTACAATCAAACATAAATAAGCAAGATACTATCAGGTACTAAGTTCATGATAAATTTAGGTTCAATTAATCATATTACTTAAAGAACTCCCACTTAGATAGACATCCCTCTAATCCTCTAAGTGATTACGTGATCCAAATCAACTAAACCATGTCCGATCATCACGTGAGATGGAGTAGTTTCATTGGTGAACATCACTATGTTGATCATATCTACTATATGATTCACGCTCGACCTTTCGGTCTCCGTGTTCCGAGGCCATATCTGTATATGCTTGGCTCGTCAAGTATAACCTGAGTATTCTGCGTGTGCAAAACTGGCTTGCACCCGTTGTAGATGGACGTAGAGCTTATCACACCCGATCATCACGTGGTGTCTGGGCACGACGAACTTTGGCAACGGTGCATACTCAGGGAGAACACTTCTTGATAATTTAGTGAGAGATCATCTTATAATGCTACCGTCAATCAAAGCAAGATAAGATGCATAAAAGATAAACATCACATGCAATCAATATAACTGATATGATATGGCCATCATCATCTTGTGCTAGTGATCTCCATCTTCGAAGCACCGTCATGATCACCATCGTCACTGGGGCGACACCTTGATCTCCATCATAGCATCGTTGTCGTCTCGCCAATCTTATGCTTCCACGACTATCGCTACCGCTTAGTGATAAAGTAAAGCATTACAGCGCGATTGCATTGCATACAATAAAGTGACAACCATATGGCTCCTGCCAGTTGCCGATAACTCGGTTACAAAACATGATCATCTCATACAATAAAATTTAGCATCATGTCTTGACCATATCACATCACAACATGCCCTGCAAAAACAAGTTAGACGTCCTCTACTTTGTTATTGCAAGTTTTACGTGGCTGCTACGGGCTTAAGCAAGAACCAATCTTACCTACGCATCAAAACCACAATGATAGTTTGTCAAGTTGGTGCTGTTTTAACCTTCGCAAGGACCGGGCGTAGCCACACTCGGTTCAACTAAAGTTGGAGAAACTGTCACCCGCTAGCCACCTTTGTGCAAAGCATGTCGGGAGAACCGGTCTCGCGTAAGCGTACGCGTAATGTCGGTCCGGGCCGCTTCGTCCAACAATACCGGCGAACCAAAGTATGACATGCTGGTAAGCAGTATGACTTATATCGCCCACAACTCACTTGTGTTCTACTCGTGCATATAACATCAACATATAAAACCTAGGCTCGGATGCCACTGTTGGGGAACGTAGTAATTTCAAAAAATTTCCTACGCACACACAAGATCATGGTGATGCATGGCAACGAGAGGGGAGAGTGTGATCTACGTACCCTTGTAGATCGACAATGGAAGCGTTAGCACAACGTGGTTGATGTAGTCGTCCGTCTTCACGGCCCGACCGATCAAGCACCGAAACTACGGCACCTCCGAGTTCTAGCACACGTTCAGCTCGATGACGATCCCCGGACTCCGATCCAGCAAAGTGTCGGGGAAGAGTTCCATCAGCACAATGGCGTGGTGACGATCTTGATGTACTACCGTCGCAGGGCTTCGCCTAAGCACCGCTACAATATTATCGAGGACTATGGTGGAAGGGGGCACCGCACACGGCTAAGAATATGATCACGTGGATCAACTTGTGTGTCTATGGGGTGTCCCTGCCCCCGTATATAAAGGATCAAGAGGGGGTGCGGCCGGCCAGGAGAGGGCGCGCCAGGAGGAGTCCTACTCCCTCCGGGAGTAGGATTCCCCCCCTTTCCTAGTTGGAATAGGATTCGGGAGGGGGGAAAGAGGAGAGAGAGAAGGAAGGGGGCGCCGGCCCCCTCTCCTTGTCCTATTCGGACTAGGGGGGAGGGGCACGCGGCCCATACCTGGCCACCTCTCCACTCTTCCACTAAAGCCCACTAAGGCCCATATACCTCCCGGGGGGTTCCGGTAACCTCCCGGTACTCCGGTAAAATCCCGATTTCACCCGGAACACTTCCGATATCCAAATATAGGCTTCCAATATATCAATCTTTATGTCTCGACCATTTCGAGACTCCTCATCATGTCCGTCATCACATCCGGGACTTTGAACAAACTTCGGTACATCAAAATGCATAAACTCATAAGATAACTGTCATCAAAACCTTAAGCGTGCGGACCCTACGGGTTCGAGAACAATGTAGACATGACCGAGACACGTCTCCGGTCAATAACCAATAGCGGAACCTGGATGCTCATATTGGCTCCTACATATTCTATGAAGATCTTCTATCGGTCAGACCGCATAACAACATACGTTGTTCCCTTTGTCATCGGTATGTTACTTGCCCGAGATTCGATCGTCGGTATCTCAATACCTAGTTCAATCTCGTTACTGGCAAGTCTCTTTACTCGTTCCGTAATACATCATATCACAACTAACTCATTAGTTGCAATGCTTGCAAGGCTTATGTGATGTGCATTACCGAGAGGGCCCAGAGATATCTCTCCGACAATCGGAGTGACAAATCCTAATCTTGAAATACGCCAACCCAACATGTACCTTTGGAGACACCTGTAGAGCACCTTTATAATCACCCATTTACATTGTGACGTTTGGTAGCACACAAAGTGTTCCTCTGGCAAACGGGAGTTGCATAATCTCATAGTCATAGGAACATGTATAAGTCATGAAGAAAGCAATAGCAACATACTAAACGATCGGGTGCTAAGCTAATGGAATGGGTCATGTCAATCAGATCATTCACCTAATGATGTGATCCCGTTAATCAAATAACAACTCTTTGTCCATGGTTAGGAAACATAACCATCTTTGATTAACGAGCTAGTCAAGTAAAGGCATACTAGTGACACTCTGTTTGTCTATGTATTCACACATGTATTATGTTTCTGGTTAATACAATTCTAGCATGAATAATAAACATTTATCATGATATAAGGAAATAAATAATAACTTTGTTATTGCCTCTAGGGCATATTTCCTTCAGCAATAGCGTCAGACGATTTTGGTTTTCTGCTGGAGACCTTTCCCTGCAAAAGAGAGTTAGGCTTTCTTAGCCACCCACATCTTCAAGGGTGGCTTAGAAGCAATAAGTCTAAGTGCAGCATCTGAGAACTTTGGCTTTGGAGCCCTAGCAAACAGTCTTGCAGGTGGACAATAGTACTCATAAGAATAAGTAGAATAGTTCTTGGTCTTATGAACATGGCGGTTTGATGAACCGCTCTCGTATTCATATGCCTGAGTATGGTTTCCCTGCAAAACATTTGCGTTAGTGCGACTCAGGTGAGTCCTCTGTCTGTATGAAGCCTTTGGACCGTATGAAGCCTTTGGTCTAAGGTTTGTCTTCTTCACGTGAGGTGTCATGATGACATTCACAGGAAGATTCTCCAGACACCTTTTCGGAACCCAGATCTTCTTCATAGGCGGTCCATTCCTGCAGTTAGTACCAATGTACCTGGCAAACACTTCACCATTCTGATTCTTAAACAGTTTATAGTTTGCATCAAGGGATTCATCAATGATAATGGGGTTAGCACAAGTGAAGCCAGATAGATTGGATGGATCTGCTGAAGGTTCCTTTGCAGCAATCCACGTGGTTTTGGGGTACTGCTCAGGTTTCCAGTAAGAGCCATCAGCATTCATTTTCCTTACGAACCCAACACCCTCTTTCCTCGGGTTTCGGTTCAGAATCTGCTTTTTGAGGACATCACATAGTGTCTGATGCCCTTTAAGACTTTTGTACATCCCTGTTTCAAGCAATGTCTTCAACCTAGCATTCTCATCAGCAATAGCAGTGGTATCCTCAGCACAGGGGTTAGTTACCACATCAACAGTTGAAGATATTGCAACAGTAGTATCAGTAGAACATTCAGCAACAGAAGTAGCATTATCACGCTCAATGCATTTAATACATGGTGGTTCAAATCCTTCCTGAGCGGAACTGATCTGTTTGGCGCGAAGTGACTCGTTTTCCTTTTGAAGATCTTCATGAGCCACTCTCAATTTCTCAAGATCTTGCTTCCTTTGAAGATAATCATAGGAAAGCTTTTCATGAGTTGTTGAGAGAGTTTCATGACGACTTTCAAGTTCCTCATACTTAACGTGAAGATTTTTTATGTCTTCAATTAAGGATTCAGATCGAGTCATTTCAGCACCTAACAGATCATCGCTTCTGTCTAACAGTTTTTGAATATGTTCCATAGCTTTCTGTTGTTCAGTTGCAATTTTAGCAAGTGTTTTGTAGCTGGGTTTTGAACCACAATCAGAGTCATCGTCACTAGATGTTTGATAGTGAGTAGTGCGTGTGTTTACCTTGGCACCACGTGCCATGAAGCAGTAGGTAGAAGCGGAGTAGTCCTTGTCATTTGCATTGGTGTCGGTGATGAAGTCATTGTCTTCAGTGTTGAAGATGGACTTGGCAACGTATGCTGTAGCCAGACTTGTGACGCCTGAATTGAACTCCTCCTTAGACTCCACCTCTGCCTCCTCAGAAGCGGACTCCTCCTTTGAATCCATTTCCTTGCCAACAAACGCATGTGCCTTGTGAGATGAGCTCTTCTTGTGTGATGAAGACTTTGAGGAAGACTTGGAAGAAGACTTTGAGTATTTCTTCTTATTCTTGTCGTCAGAGTCATATTCCTTTCTCTTCTTCTTCTTTTTGTTCTCATTGTCCCACTGTGGACACTCAGAGATGAAGTGGCCAGGTTTCTTGCACTTGTGACATGTTTTCTTCTTGTAGTCATGAGCAGAAGCTTCATCATTCCTTGAGCTTGATCAGGAAGACTTTCTGAAACCTTTCTTCTTGGTGAATTTTTGGAACTTCTTCACAAGCATAGCAAGTTCCCTTCCAATGTCTTCAGAATCATCTGAACTGCTGTCAGATTCTTCTTCAGATGAGGAGACAGCTTTTGCCTTCAAGGCACGAGTTCGCCCATAGTTTGGACCGTAGATATCTCTTTTCTCAGAAAGCTGAAACTCATGTGTGTTGAGCCTCTCAAGTATGTCAGACGGATCGAGTGTCTTGAAATCAGGACATTCTTGAATCATCAGGGCTAGGGTGTCAAACGAACTATCAAGTGATCTCAGTAGTGTCTTGATGACTTCATGTTTGGTGATCTCAGTAGCGCCGAGGGCTTGAAGCTCATTTGTGATGTCACTGAGTCGGTCAAATGTGAGCTGGACATTCTCATTGTCATTTCGCTTGAAGTTGTTGAAGAGGTTGCGAAGGACACTGATTCTCTGATCTCTCTGGGTTGAGATGCCTTCATTGACCTTGGAGAGCCAGTCCCAGACCAGCTTAGATGTTTCCAAAGCACTCACACGGCCATACTGTCCTTTGGTCAGATGACCACAGATGATATTCTTGGCAGTAGAGTCCAGTTGAACGAACTTCTTGACATCAGCAGCAGTGACACCTTCTCCAGCCTTGGGAACGCCATTCTTGACGACATACCATAGGTCGACGTCAATGGCTTCAAGATGCATGCGCATCTTATTCTTCCAGTAGGGATATTCAGTTCCATCGAAGACGGGGCACGCAGCAGAGACTTTAATTATCCCTGCAGTCGACATAGCTAAAACTCCAGGTGGTTAAACCGAATCACATAGAACAAGGGAGCACCTTGCTCTGATACCAATTGAAAGTGCGTTATATCGACTAGAGGGGGGTGAATAGGCGATTTTTATGAAAGTCTTCAAAACGTGGAAGTTATGAAGACAAACGATAGAAATAAATCTATTACCCTGCAGCGGAAGGTAGACTACACTAGGCAAGCCATAGTCAAGTATTCAATAGAGTGAAAGCACAATGACTAATAGCAGCAATGTAGTAAGGATCAGGTAGGAAGATATTGTGAAGCCACACAGAACACGCAGTCACTCAGTGAAGACAAAAAATAGTGCGAACATACAATGACTTCACAAGGAGTAACAGTAAGTAAAGGGAAGGGAAGATGAAACCAGTGACTCGCTGAAGACAATGATTTATTGGACCAGTTCCAGTTGCTGTGACAACTGTACGTCTGGTTAGGGCGGCTAGGTATTTAAACCTTAGGACACACAGTCCCGGACACCCAGTCCTGAACACGCAGCTCAGGACACCCAGTCCTCACCGTATTCCCCATGAGCTAAGGTCACAAAGACCTCGCCCAATCACTCTGGTAAGTCCTCATGGTAGACTCCCAAACCTTCACAGACTTCGTTCACCGGCAATCCACAATGTCTCTTGGATGCTCAGAACGCGACGCCTAACCGGCTGGAGGATGCACAGTCCTCAAGTGTAATAAGTCTTCAGATCACACAGACAAGAAGACTTAAGTGATGCCTAATTCTCTTTGGCTCTGGGTGGTTAGGGCTTTATCCTCGCAAGGAATTCTTTCTCAAAGGCTTCAAGGTGGGTTGCTCTCAAACGACAAAAGCCGTACTCTGAATCTGAGCAGCCAACCGTTTATGGTTGTAGGGGGTGGGCTATTTATAGCCACTTGGCAACCCAACCTGATTTGTCCGAAATGACCCTGGGTCACTAAGGAACTGACACGTGTTCCAACGGTCAGATTTCAAACTCACACGGCAACTTTACTTGGGCTTCAAGCAAAGCTGACTTGCCCGACTCTGGACAAGATTCGCTCTCAAAGTCTTCACTCGAAGACATAGGTTTTGTTTAAGCATCACTTCAGTCATTCTGACTCGTTCTCTTGGACCCCACTTAACAGTACGGTGGTTCCTATGACTCAACACAGAAGAAAGAGAACTACGAAAGATCTAAGTCTTCGAGCTCCATAGGCTTCATGTGGTGTCTTCTCTTGTCATAGTCTTCAATGTGAATATCTTCATATACCACCTTTGACTTCAATGTCTTCATACATTTTTAGGGGTCATCTCTGGTAGGAAAACCGAATCAATGAGGGACTTCTACCTGTGTTATCCTGCAATTCTCACAAACACATTAGTCCCTCAACTAGGTTTGTCATCAATACTCCAAAACCAACTAGGGGTGGCACTAGATGCACTTACAGTAGCTGAATTTTGAAGCTATATGTGAAGGAAATATGCCCTAGAGGCAATAATAAAGTTGTTATTTATATTTCCTTATATCATGATAAATTTTTATTATTGATACGTCTCCAATGTATCTATAATTTTTTATTGCTCCATGCTATATTATCTACTGTTTTGGACATTATTGGGCTTTATTATCCACTTTTATATTATTTTTGGGACTAACCTATTAACCGGAGGCCCAGCCTAGAATTGCTGTTTTTTGCCTGTTTTAGGGTTTCGAAGAAAAGGAATATCAAACGGAGACCAAACGGAATGAAACCTTCGGGAACGTGATTTTCTCAACGAACATGACCCAGGAGACTTGGACCCTACGTCAAGACATAAAAGAGGAGGCACGAGGTAGGGGGCGCGCCTACCCCCCCCAGGCGCGCCCTCCACCCTCATGGGCCCCCTGTTGCTCCACCGACGTACTCCTTCCTCCTATATATACCTACGTACCCCCAAACGATCAGATACGGAGCCAAAACCCTAATTCCACCGCCATAACTTTCTGTATCCACGAGATCCCATCTTGGGGCCTGTTCCGGAGCTCCGCCGGAGGGGGCATCGGTCACGGAGGGCTTCTACATCAACACCATAGCCCCTCCGATGAAGTGTGAGTGGTTCACCTCAGACCTACAGGTCCATAGTTAGTAGCTAGAAGGCTTCTTCTCTCTTTCTGGGTCTCAATACAATGTTCTCCCCCTCTCTTGTGGAGAACTATTCGATGTAATCTTCTTTTTGCGGTGTGTTTGTTGAGACCGATGAATTGTGGGTTTATGATCAAGTATATCTATGAACAATATTTGAATCTTCTCTGAATTCTTTTATGTATGATTGGTTATCTTTGCAAGTCTCTTTGAATTATCAGTTTGGTTTGGCCTACTAGATTGATCTTTCTTGCAATGGGAGAAGTGCTTAGCTTTGGGTTCAATCTTGCGGTGTCCTTTCCCAGTGACGGTAGGGGCAGCAAGACACGTATTGTATTGTTGCCATCGAGGATAACAAGATGGGATTTTCATCATATTGCATGAGTTTATCCCTCTACATCATGCCATGTTGCTTAAGGCGTTACTCTATTTTCATTAACTTAATACTCTAGATGCATGCTGGATAGCGGTCGATGAGTGGAGTAATAGTAGTAGATGCAGGCAGGAGTCGGTCTACTTGTCTCGGACGTGATGCCTATATACATGACCATACCTAGATATTCTCATAACTATGCTCAATTCTGTCAATTGCTCAACAATAATTTGTTCACCCACCGTAGAATACTTATGCTCTCGAGAGAAGCCACTAGTGAAACCTATGGCCCCCGGGTCTATCTTCATCATATTAATCTCCCAATACTTAGTTATTTACTTTGCTTTTATTTTACTTTGCATCTTTATCATAAAAATACCAAAAATATTATCTTATCATATCTATCAGATCTCACTCTCGTAAGTGGCCGTGTAGGGATTGACAACCCCTTATCGCGTTGATTGCGAGGATTTATTTGTTTTGTGCAGGTACGAGGGACTGGTGTGTAGCCTCCTACTGGATTGATACCTTGGTTCTCAAAAACTGAGGGAAATACTTATGCTACTTTGCTGCATCATCCCTTCCTCTTCGGGGAAAACCAACGCAGTGCTCAAGAGGTAGCAAGAAGGATTTCTGGCGCCATTGCCGGGGAGGTCTACGCAAAAGTCAATATACCAAGTACCCATCACATACCCTTATCTCCCGCATTACATTATTTGCCATTTGCCTCTCGTTTTCCTCTCCCCCACTTCACCCTTGCCGTTTTATTCGCCCTCTCTCTCTCTATCCTCCCTCTATTTCTCTATTTGCCTTCTTCCCATATGTATCATTGTTTGTGTTTCCATGTGCCTTCTATTTGCTTGCATCTTTGCGTGCTAAAAATCTATTGATGTGGATCTACTTAAAGTGTTCTACTTAGATCATCTTCGATCCTTATGCGCTCGTGCTTAAACCCCAACTAGCCTAGTTGATGGGAAATCTTTAGATGAGCATGCTCATTTTGTGCATCACTGTTTGTCTGAAAAAGGGAGACTCTTATGGAATCAAATAAACAGATTGCTGTGTTATGCTTGGAATCTTTGTGAAATTTGTGATTTTACTTATTTCTCTAAGAACCCTAAAAAACACCTCCCCTACCTATGTGAGTTTAATGATATTGAAATCTTATCTTCTTATGCAAAAGGTGTTTATAGTTACTACGATATCGAACGAATTGAAGAATTTGTTGCTTTTAAGGGTGCTTATGAAGTTGCTTCTTTGATTGAAAAATATGATATTACTCTCTACGAATCTGAAAATTTTGACATACTTAAATCTTTCTATGAAAACTATGCTCACAATGTCTATGTCAAAGAATTTATTGAAAGAATGACCGTTGCTTCAGAAGAAAATAATGATATGCATGAATCTATAGATAATTATGATTCCGATGATTTGATTGAAATATCCCTTGATGAACATGATGCTTGCTATTCTTGTGGCCACGATGCCAATATTTATGAAGATGAATTTGCTATAGTTCCTTATGTTAAACATGAGATCGTTGCTATTGCACCCATACTTAATAGTTCCTTCGATGAAAAGCATGATTGCAATGATGTTATTATAAATTCCTTTAATGTCAATTGTGTTAATGATATGCAAAACCCTAAGCTTGGGGATGCTAGTTTTGCTAGGACTACTATTTGTTGCAATGATCATGATTGGGGTGATTCTTCTTTTGATCTTGAAAATTTATTTAAGCCCCATGATGAATATGAGATTGATAATAGTGTTTGCGATATTATTGAAAGTGGGTTTGGAAGAGTGTAAACTTTAGATCCCACATACTTGGAGAATGTTCAATCTTATGAAGTTTTTGATAAAAGTGGGTTTGGAGAGGTCCTGACTTTAGTTAATGTTAATCCCACTATTTTGGAAGAGTGTCAACTTTGCATGCATGTGGATCATGTTGAAAATATTTTATGTGATAGCTATTTTGTTGAATTTGCTTATGATCCTACATGTAATTATTATGAGAGAGGAAAATATGGTGGTAGAAATTTTCATGTTACTAAATTATCTCTCGTTATGTTGAGATTGCTATTGTTTCTTTCCGCTTCCTTGCATATGCTAGTTTTTGCTTGCCTTGATAATTTGTTTGCCTATAAGATGCCTATGCATAGGAAGTATGTTAGACTTAGATGTGTTTGTCACATGTTTTGTGATGCTCTCTTTGTGCTTCAATTCTTGTCTTTGATGTGAGCATCATTGAAATATTATGCCTAGCTAGGGGTGTTAAACGATAGCGCTTGTTGGGAGGCAACCCAATTTTATTTTTATTCCTTGCTTTTTGCTCCTGTTTAGTAATAAATAATTTATCTAGCCTCTGTTTTGGTTGTGTTTTTTGTGTTCAATTAGTGTTTGTGCCAAGTAGAACCGTTGGGAAGACTTGGGGAAAGTCTTGTTAAACTTGCTGTAAAAAACAGAAACTCTAGCGCTCACGATAACTGCTGCAATTTTTATTTGGAAAGTTATATTTAGTTAATTCTTTTTGAAGATGATTAATAGATAAATTTCTCACGTACAGAAATTTATTTTAGAATTTTTGGGGTTCCAGATCTTGCGCTAGCTACAGATTACTACAGACTGTTCTGTTTTTGACAGATTCTGTTTTTCGTGTGTTGTTTGCTTATTTTGATGAATCTATGGATAGTAAAATAGTTTATAAACCATATAGAAGTTGGAATATAGTAGGTTTAACATCAATATAAATAAATAATGAGTTCATTACAGAACCTTGAAGTGGTCTTTTGTTTTCTTTCGCTAATGGAGCTCACGAGATTTTCTACTTTGAGTTTTGTGTTGTGAAGTTTTCAAGTTTTGGGTAAAGATTTGATGGATTATAGAATAAGGAGTGGCAAGAGCCTAAGCTTGGGGATGCCCATGGCACCCCCAAGATAATCTAAGGACACCAAAAAGCCAAAGCTTGGGGATGCCCCGGAAGGCAGCCCCTCTTTCGTCTACTTCTATTGGTAACTTTACTTGGAGCTATATTTTTATTCGCCACATGATATGTGCTTTGCTTGGAGCGTCTTGTATGATTTGAGTCTTTAATTTTTAGTTTACCACAATCATCCTTGCTATACACACCTTTTGAGAGAGCCATACATTATTTGGAATTTGTTAGAATACTCTATGTGCTTCGCTTATATCTTTTGAGTTATATAGTTTTGCTCTAGTACTTCACTTATATCTTTTAGAGCACGGTGGTGGATTTGTTTTATAGAAACTATTGATCTCTCATGCTTCACTTAGATTATTTTGAGAGTCTTAAATAGCATGGTAATTTTCTTAAAATCCTAATATGCTAGGTATTCAAGATTAGTAAAATTTTCTTATGAGTGTTTTGAATACTAAGAGAAGTTTGATGCTTGATGATTGTTTTGAGATATGGAGGTAATAATATCAAAGTCGTGCTAGTTGAGTAGTTGTGAAATTGAGAAATTCTTGTGTTGAAGTTTGCAAGTCCCGCAGCATGCACGTATGGTAAACGTTATGTAACAAATTTGAAACATGAGGTGTTATTTGATTGTCCTCCTTATGAGTGGCGGTCGGGGATGAGCGATGGTCTTTTCCTACCAATCTATCCCCCTAGGAGCTGATACATCTCCAATGTATCTATAATTTTTTATTGCTCCATGCTATATTATCTACTGTTTTGGATATTATTGGGCTTTGTTATCCACTTTTATATTATTTTGGGACTAACCTATTAACCGGAGGCCCAGCCCAGAATTGCTGTTTTTTGCCTGTTTTAGGGTTTTGAAGAAAAGGAATATGAAACGGAGTCCAAACGGAATGAAACCTTCGGGAACGTGATTTTCTCATCGAATACAACTCAGGAGACTTGGACCCTACGTCAAGAGGGGGCGCGCCTACCCCCCCCCTCAAGCGCCCTCCACCCTCGTGGGCCCCCTGTTGCTCCACCGACGTACTTCTTCCTCCTATATATACCCACGTACCCCCAAACGATCAGAAACGGAGCCAAAACCCTAATTCCACCACCGTAACTTTCTGTATCCACGAGATCCCATCTTGGGGCCTGTTCCGGAGCTCCACCGGAGGGGGCAGCGATCACGGAGGGCTTCTTCGTTAACACCATAGCCCCTCCGATGAAGTGTGAGTAGTTTACCTCAGACCTACGGGTCCATAGTTAGTAGCTAGATGGCTTCTTCTCTCTTTTTGGATCTCAATACAATGTTCTCCCCATCTCTTGTGGAGATCTATTCGATGTAATCTTCTTTTTGCGGTGTGTTTGTTGAGACCGATGAATTGTGGGTTTATGATCAAGTCTATCTATGAATAATATTTGAATCCTCTGAATTCTTTTATGTATGATTGGTTATCTTTGCAAGTCTCTTCGAATTATCAGTTTGGTTTGGCCTACTAGATTGATCTTTCTTGCAATGGGAGAAGTGCTTAGCTTTGGGTTCAATCTTGCGGTGTCCTTTCCCGGTGACAGTAAGGGCAGCAAGGCACATATTGTATTGTTGCCATCGAGGATAACAAGATGGGGTTTTCTTCATATTGCATGAGTCTATCCCTCTATATCATGTCATCTTTCTTAAGGCATTACTCTGTTTTTAACTTAATACTCTAGATGCATGCTGGATAGCGGTCGATGAGTGGAGTAATAGTAGTAGATGCAGGCAGGAGTCGGTCTACTTGTCTCGGACGTGATGCCTATATACATGATCATACCTAGATATTCTCATAACTATGCTCAATTCTGTCAATTGCTCAACAGTAATTTGTTCACCCACCATAGAATACTTATGCTCTCGAGAGAAGCCACTAGTGAAACCTATGGCCCCCGGGTCTATCTTTATCATATCAATCTCCTACTAGTTAGTTAATTACTTTGCTATTTACTTTGCCTTTATTTTACTTTGCATCTTTATCATAAAAATACCAAAAATATTATCTTATCATATGTATCAGATCTCACTCTCGTAAGTGGCCCTATAGGGATTGACAACCCCTATTTGCGTTGGTTGCAAGGATTTATTTGTTTTGTGTAGGTGCGAGGGACTCGCGCATAGCCTCCTACTGGATTGATACCTTGGTTCTCAAAAACTGAGGGAAATACTTACGCTACTTTGTTGCATCATCCCCTCCTCTTCGGGGAAAACCAATGCAGTGCTAAAAGAGGTAGCAAGATGGATTTCTGGCGCCGTTGCCGGGGAGTCTACGCAAAAGTCAATATACCAAGTACCCATCACAATCCTTATCTCCCGCATTACATTATTTGCCATTTGCCTCTCGTTTTCCTCTCCCCACTTCACCCTTGCCATTTTATTCGCCCTCTCTCTCTATCCTCCCTCTCTTTCTCTATTTTGCCTCTTTTGCCCGTTTCTTGTTTGCTCGTATGGTTGGAATAGTTATTTATTTATTACTAAACAGAGAACCTAAGATCTATGGATCCTCATCCGCTTGCTAATCTTTTTAAGAGATCCAATTATAATGAACCAATTGCTAGTGAGTTTTGTGCACTAGATTATCTTTATGAAGTTTTGCTTGAAATTCGTGAATCTGAAAATTGTGATAAAGTACCTTATGGAGTGATTCCCGATGTATCTTTTAATAAAAAGCATGATTGCAATGATGATAGTATAAATTCTATTGATATAAATTGTGCTAATAATATGCAAAACCCTAAGCTTGGGGATGCTAGTTTTGCTATGACGTCTACTTGTTGCAATGATCATGATTGGGGTGACTCTTCTTACAATCTTGAAAATTTATTTAAGCCCCATGATGAATATGAGATTGATAATAGTGTTTGCAATATTATTAAAAGTGGGTTTGGAGAGGTCATGACTTTAGTTAATGTTAATCCCACTATTTTGGAAGAGTGTCAACTTTGCATGCATGTGGATCGTGTTGAAAATATTTTATGTGATAGCTATTTTGTTGAATTTGCTTATGATCCTACATGTAGTTATTATGAGATAGGAAAATATGGTGGTAGAAATTTTCATGTTACTAAACTACCTCTCATTATGTTGAGATTGCTATTGTTTCTTTCCTCTTCCTTGCATATGCTAGTTTTTGCTTGCCTTGATAGTTTGTTTGCCTATAAGATGCCTATGCATAGGAAGTATGTTAGACTTAGATGTGTTTGTCACATGCTTTATGATGCTCCTTTTGTGCTTCAATTCTTGTCTTTCATGTGAGCATCATTAAAATTATCAATGCCTAGCTATAAGGCTTTAAAGAAAAGCCTTGTTGGGAGACAACCCAATATTTTTCCTTGCTGTTATTAAATAAATAAATTATCTAGCCTCTGTTTTGGTTGTGTTTTTTGTGTTTAATTAGTGTTTGTGCCAAGTAGAACCGTTGGGAAGACTTGGGGAAAGTCTTGTTGAACTTGCTGTAAAAAACAGAAACTTTAGCGCTCACGAGAACTGCTGTCATTTTTATTTGGAAAGCGATATTTAGTTAATTCTTTTTTTAGATGATTAGTAGATAAATTCCTCACGTCCAACAATTTATTCTAGAATTTTTGGGGTTCCAGATCTTGCGCTAGCTACAGATTACTACAGATTGTTCTGTTTTTGACAGATATTGTTTTTCGTGTGTTGTTTGCTTATTTCGATGAATCTATGTCTAGTAAAATAGTTTATAAACCATAGAGAAGTTGGAATACAGTAGGTATAACACCCATATAAATAAATAATGAGTTCATTACAGTACCTTGAAGCGGTCTTTTGTTTTCTTTCGCTAACGGAGCTCACGGGATTTTCTACTTTAAGTTTTGTGTTGTGAAGTTTTCAAGTTTTGGGTAAAGATTTGATGGATTATGGAACAAGGAGTGGCAAGAGACTAAGCTTGGGGATGCCCATGGCACCCCCAAGATAATCTAAGGAAACCTAAAAGCCAAAGCTTGGGGATGCCCCGGAAGGCATCCCCTCTTTTGTCTACTTCTATCGGTAACTTTACTTGGAGCTATATTTTTATTCGCCACATGATATGTGTTTTGCTTGGAGAGTCTTGTATTATTTGAGTCTTTGCTTGTTAGTTTACCACAATCATCCTTGCTGTACACACCTTTTGATAGAGCCATACATGATTTGGAATTTGTTAGAATACTCTATGTGCTTCGCTTATATCTTTTGAGTTATATAATTTTGCTCTAGTGCTTCACTTATATCTTTTAGAGCACGGTGGTGGATTTGTTTTATAGAAACTATTGATCTCTCATGCTTCACTTAGATTATTTTGATAGTCTTAATAGCATGGTAATTTTCTTAAAATCCTAATATGCTTGGTATGCAAGATTAATAATAAAACTTTCTTATGAGTGTGTTGAATACTAAGAGAAGTTTGATGCTTGATGATTGTTTTGAGACATGGAGGTAATAATATCAAAGTCATGCTAGTTGAGTAGTTGTGAAATTGAGAAATACTTGTGTTGAGGTTCGCAAGTCCCGTAGCATGCACGTATGGTAAACGTTATGCAACAAGTTTGAAACATGAGGTGATATTTGATTGTCTTCCTTATGAGTGGCGGTCGGGGACGAGCGATGGTCTTTTCCTACCAATCTATCCCCCTAGGAGAATGCGTGTAGTACCGAGGTTTTTGATGACTCGTAGATTTTTGCAATAAGTATGTGAGTTATTTATGACTAATGTTGAGTCCATGGATTATACACACTCTCACCATTCCATCCTTGCTAGCCTCTTCGGTACTGTGCATTGCCCTATCTCACATTGAGAGTTGGCGCAAACTTCGCCGGTGCATCCAAACCCCATGATATGATACGCTCTTTCACACATAAACCTCCTTATATCTTCCTCAAAACAGCCACCATACCTACCTATTATGGCATTTCCATAGCCATTCCAAGATATATTGTCATGCAACTTTCCATCATTCCGTTCATCATGACACATTCATCATTGTCATATTGCTTAGCATGGTCATGTAGTTGACATAGTATTTGTGGCAAAGCCACCATTCATAATTCTTTCATACATGTCACTCTTGGTCCATTGCATATCCCGGTACACCGCCGGAGGCATTCATATAGAGTCATTTTTGTTCTAGTATCGAGTTGTAATCATTGAGTTGTAAATAAATAGAAGTGTGATGATCATCATTTTCTAGAGCATTGTCCCAAGTGAGGAATAAAAAAGAAGAAGAGAAAGGCCATAAAAAAGAGAAGGCCCAAAAAAAGAGAAAGGCCATAAAAAAGTAAAGGCCCAAAAAGGGGGAAAATGAGAGAAAAAGAGAGAAGGGACAATGTTACTATCCTTTGCCACACTTGTGCTTCAAAGTAGCACCATGATCTTCATAGTAGAGAGTCTCTCATGTTATCACTTTCATATACTGGTGGGAATTTTTCATTATAGAACTTGGCTTGTATATTCCAACAATGGGCCTCCTCAAGTGCCCTAGGTCTTCGTGAGCAAGCAAGTTGGATGCACACCCACTAGTTTCTTTTGTTGAGATTTCATACATTTTATAGCTCTAGTGCATCCGTTGCATGGCAATCCCTACTCCTTGCATTAACATCAATCGGTGGGCATCTCCATAGCCCATTGATTAGCCTCGTTGATGTGAGACTTCCTTCTTTTTTGTTTTCTCCACATAGCCCCCCTTATTATATTCTATTCCACCTATAGTGCTATGTCCATGGCTCGCGCTCATATATTGCGTGAAAGTTTATAGGTTTGAGATTTCTAAAGTATGAAACAATTGCTTGGCTTGTCATCAGGGTTGTGCATGATGATAGCATTCTTGTGTGATGAAAATGAAACATGACCAAACCATATGATTTTGTAGGGATGAACTTTCTTTGGCCATGTTATTTTGAGAAGACATAATTGCTTAGTTAGTATGCTTGAAGTATTATCATTTTTATGTCAATATGAACTTTTGTCTTGAATCTTTTAGATCTGAATATTCATACCACAATTAAGAAGAATTACATTAAAATTATGCTAAGCAGCACTCCGCATCAAAAATTCTGTTTTTATCATTTACCTACTCGAGGACGAGCAGGAATTAAGCTTGGGGATGCTTGATACGTCTCCAACGTATCTATAATATTTGATTGCTCCATGGTATATTATCTACTGTTTTAGACATTATTGGGCTTTATTATCCACTTTTATATTATTTTGGGACTAACCTATTAACCGGAGGCCCAGCCCAGAATTGCTGTTTTTTGCCTGTTTTAGGGTTTCGAAGAAAAGGAATATCAAACGGAGTCCAAACGGAATGAAACCTTCGGGAACGTGATTTTCTCATCGAATACAACTCAGTAGACTTGGACCCTACGTCAAGACACGTAACAGGAGGCCATGAGGTAGGGGGCACGCCTACCCCCCAGGCACGCCCTCCACCCTCATGGGCCCCCTGTTGCTCCACCGACGTACTTGATAACCCACAAGTATCGGGGATCGTAATAGCTTTCGAGGGTAGAGTATTCAACCCAAATTTATTGATTCGACACAAGGGGAGCCAAAGAATATTCTCAAGTATTAGCAGCTGAGTTGTCAATTCAACCACACCTCGAAACTTAGTATCTGCAGCGAAGTGTTTAGTAGCAAAGTAATATGATAGTGATAGTAACGGTAACAAAAGAGTAATGAAAGCAAAGTAATATTTTTGGTATTATGTAGATTGTAACAATAGCAATGGGAAAGTAAATAAGCATAAACCAGTATATGGAAAGCTCGTAGGCATCGGATCAATGATGGATAATTATGTCGGATGTGGTTCATCATGTAACAGTCATAACATAGGGTGACACATAACTAGCTCCAATTCGACAATGTAATGTAGGCATGTATTCTGAATATAGTCATACGTGCTTATGGAAAAGAACTTGCATGACATCTTTTGTCCTACCCTCCCATGGCAGCGGGGACCTAATGGAAACTAAGGGATATTAACGCCTCCTTTTAATAGAGAACCGGAACAAAGCATTAGCACATAGTGAATACATGAACTCCTCAAACTACGGTCATCACCGGTAAGTATCCTGATTATTGTCACTTCGGGGTTAACGGATCATAACACATAATAGGTGACTATAGACTTGCAAGATAGGATCAAGAACTCTCATATTGATGAAAACATAATAGGTTCAGATCTGAAATCATGGCACTCGGGCCCTAGTGACAAGCATTAAGCATAGCAAAGTCATAGCAACATCAATCTCAGAACATAGTGGATACTAGGGATCAAACCCTAACAAAACTAACTCGATTACATGATAAATCTCATCCAACCCATCACCGTCCAGCAAGCCTACGATGGAATTACTCACGCACAGCGGTGAGCATCATGAAATTGGTGATGGAGGATGGTTGATGATGACGACGGCGATGAATCCCCCTCTCTGGAGCCCCTAACGGACTCCAGATCAGCCCTCCCGAGAGGTTTTAGGGCTTGGCGGCGGCTCCGTATCGTAAAACGTGATGATTTCTTCTCTCCTATTTTTTTCTCCTCGAAAGCAGTTATATAGAGTTGGAGTTGGAGTCGGGAGGTCTCCAGGGGGCCCACGAGGTAGGGGGCGCGCCCTAGGGGGGCGCCCCCCACCCTCATGGCAAGGGTGTGGGCCCCCTGGTCTTCATCTTTGGCGAGGAATTTTTATTATTTATTGTAAGATATTCCGTGGAGTTTCGGGTCATTCCGAGAACTTCTGTTTTCTGCACATAAAATAACATCATGGCAATTCTGCTGAAAACAGCGTCAGTCCAGGTTAGTTCCATTCAAATCATACAAGTTAGAGTCCAAAACAAGGGCAAAAGTGTTTGGAAAAGTAGATACGATGGAGACGTATCAACTCCCCCAAGCTTAAACCCTTGCTTGTCCTCAAGCAATTCAGTTGACAAACTAAAAGAAATGAAGAAAAACTTTTACAAACTCTGTTTGCTCTTGTTGTTGTAAATATGTCAAGCTAGCATTCAAGTTTTCAACAAAGATTATAACTAACCACATTTGCAATAATTTTCAGGTCTCATGATTACCCATATCAATAGCATAATCAACTAGCAAGCCTTAATAATAAATCTCGAATGACAACACTTTCTCAAAACAATTATAATATGATATAACAAGATGGTATCTCGCTAGCCCTTTCTGAGACCACAAAACATAAATGCAGAGCACCTTTAAAGATCAAGGACTGACTAACCATTGTAATTCATGGTAAAAGAGATCCAATCATAGTCACACCCAATATAAATTAATAGTGATGAATGCAAATGACAGCTGCGCTCTCCAGCTAGTGCTTTTAATAAGAGGATGATGACTCAGCATAAAAGTAAATAGATAGGCCCTTCGCAGAGGGAAGCAGGGATTTGTAGAGGTGCCAGAGCTCGGTTTTGAAATAGAGGTGAATAAAATTTTGAGCGGTATACTTTCATTGTCAACATAACAACCAAGAGATGGCGATATCTTCCATGCTACACACATTATAGGCGGTTCCCAAACAGAATGGTAAATTTTATACTCCCCCTCCACCAACAAACATCAATCCATGGCTTTCTCGAAACAACGAGTGCCTCCAACATACATCAGGTCCCAGGGGGAGTTTTGTTTTGCAATTATTTTTGATTTAGTTTGCATAAAGCATGGGACCGGGCATCCCGGTGACCAGCCATTTTCTCGTGAGTGAGGAGCGGAGTCCACTCGTCTTGAGAATAACCCGCCTAACATGGAAGATATAAGCAGCCCTAATTGATACATGAGCTATTCGAGCATACAAAACAGGATATTTATTTGAAGGTTTAGAGTTTGGCACATACAAATTTACTTGGAACGGCAGGTAGATACCGCATATAGGAAGGTATAGTGGACTCATGTGGAATAACTTTGGGGTTTAAGGAGTTGGATGCACAAGCAGTATTCCCGCTTAGTACAGGTGAAGGCTAGCAAAAGACTGGGAAGCGACCAACTAGAGAGCGACAACAGCCATGTACATGCATTAAAATTAATAAACATTGGATGCAAGCCTGAGTAGGATATAATCCACCATGAACATAAATATCGTGAAGGCTATGTTGATTGGTTTCAACTGCATGCGTGAACATGTGCCAAGTCAATTCACTTAAATCATTTAGAGGAGGATACCACCCTATCATACCACATCATAACCATTTTAATAGCATGTTGGCATGCAAGGTAAACCATTATAACTCATAGCTAATCAAGCATGGCACAAGCAACTATGATCTCTAATTGTCATTGCGAACATGTTTATTCATAACAAGCTAAATCAAGAATGATGAACTCATCATATTTACAAAAACAAAAGAGGTCGAGTTCATACCAGCTTTTCTCATCTCAGTCAGTCCATCATATATCATCATAATTGCCTTTCACTTGCACGACCAAACGATGTGAATAATAAGAGTGCACGTGCATTGGACTAAGCTAGAATCTGCGAGCATTTAATAAACATGAGAAGACAAAGAAATATGGGCTCTTGGTTAAATCAACAGTAAAGCATATAGGAGCCAATTCAACAATTTAATCATGGTCTTCTCCTACTGACTCCCAAAGAAAAGAAAATAAATAAAACTATTTACACGGGAAAGCTCCCAACAAGCAAAAGAAGAACGGGAAATCTTTTTGGGTTTTCTTTTTAATTACTACTACAAGCATGGAAACTAAACTGATTAAAAGCTACAACTAAATTTTTTTTGCTTTTTTTCTTAAGGTTTATTAAACACACAAGAAGAAGGCATAGAAGGAAATAAACTAGCATGGATGATACAATTAAAAAGTATGAACACCGACATCTAGCAATGAGTGTGTGTGAACATAAATGTAATGTCGGTGAGAAATATGTACTCCCCCAAGCCTAGGATTTTGGTCGAAGTTGGTTTATGGCCACGGTTGGCCTGGCTGATATCCATAATAATAGTTGTGGTCGTACTGTGATGAGGAAGAAGAAGGCTCCGATTGCCACTGGCTGGCAATCATCTCCGGATCCCACTGATAGTTAGACTGTCGTGAAGGATCAAATTGTGGTTCCGGTTCTGGCTCCTCGGCTGATGCAGGGTTCCGGTAGGCGTGAATAGCCGTCAACGGAACAAGGTACGTGCCTACAGTCAAATCAAACAAAGAAGGAGCAGGCAAGGTAATAGTCTCAGGATGATGTTTATTAAAGAACAATTGATATTTAAGCTCTCCTGCCCTATTCTTAATAATAAAATCATGTGCCACCATACTTTTATAATCTAGATAAACACGAGGCAGCACTTTTTCTTCCTTCTCAGCATGCCTAATAGGTATGTTAAAATGTGCAGCTAGGCGTGTAGCATAGATGCCTCCGAAGATGGGGCCTTTTGTACAGTTCAAACTTAACCGTTTAGCAATAATACCGCCCATACTAAAAGTGTTATCACTGTATAAACCGTGGAGCAGAATAATTATATTAGGGATACTAAGGTTTCCACAGTTTCCGCGTCCAATTAAGCAACGGCTAGCAAATAATGCAAAGTAACGTAAAACAAGAAAATGTATGCTAGTGATTCGTGCATCGGAAACCTTCCTGGTTTATCCTACAGTGATAGTATCAATAAACCCCTCCACATAATCATGATGTGGTTCTTCTGTATTGCCCCCAAAAGGGACTAAACAAATCTGACAGAAATCATAAAGTGACATCTCCTTATGCTCATCATATAAATGAAACTCCACCATAGGTGGTGAGTTCCTAGAATGAAAATGGAAGTTTTGCACAAAGGTGTTTGTGAGTAAGAGATACCGATCGCATTGGTCGTGGAGGAAAGCGGTGAGGCCTGCATTATGAGCCAATTCATGAAAATCTTCATAAATCCTGGTTGCTCTCAAGAAATCCTTGGAAGGCCACTCGCATGCCCGAACCTCCGCAGTGCGCGGCAAATTATACTTAGGCTTCGGTGCCTTTTCCTTCGAGCTTTGGCTCGATGAGACCCTCAATAATCTCCTCATCATTTTCTAAAAATTCTGAAATTTTTAGTAACTTCAAAATAAAAGTAAACCAAACTCAATAATATTGATAGCAACCACTCCTACAAGTGCCTAGGGCCTATATCATGCATCAAAACTACTTTTGACCATATAAATTTGACATGCAAGCTCAAGAACAGGGTCATCTAAGCAGCAAAAAATTGCAATGAATAAAGCACTAGAACAAAAAACTAATTGGACCAATGGAGGAGTCACATACCAAGGAACAATCTCCCCAAGCAGTTTTGTCAGAGGTGCTTTGAGCAAGGAGATCGAGAATGGCAGCAAAGAGGGCTGAAACTCGTGCTTGAGTTGGTTTTTCGTGTTTGTGGGAGGAAGAAGAAGAGGATGGGTGCAGGAAGTGGAGGAGGGCCACCGTGGGCCCACGAGGCAGGGGGCGCGCCCTAGGGAGGTGGGCGCGCCCTCCACCCTCGTGGCAAGGTGGTTGGCCCCCCTGGTGTGTTCTTTGTTCCATAAATCCTCAAATATTCTAGAAAAAATCATATTTAATTTTCAGGGCATTTGGAGAACTTTTATTTTCGAGGTATTTTTATATTGCACGGATAATCAGATAACAGACAGAAAATTATTTATTTTCACTTTATTTCAACTAAATAACAGAAAGTATAGAGTGGGTACAGAAGGTTGTGCTTCTAGTTTCATCCATCTCATGCTCGTCAAAAGGAATCCACTAACAAGGCTGATCAAGTCTTGTTAACAAACTCATTCCGATTAACATGAAACCGGAGAAATTTCGAATAACACTAGGTTACCTCAACGGGGATATGCACATCCCCAATAATAAGTATATCATATTTCTTCTTGACAGTAGGAAGAGGAAATTCAAAACCTCCAAATATAATCGATGGAATTTTTCCGATAGAATTGATACTATGAACTTGAGGTTGTTTCCTCGGAAAATGTACCGTATGCTCATTACCATTAACATGAAAAGTGACATTGCCTTTGTTGCAATCAATAACAGCCCCTGCAGTATTAAGAAAAGGTCTTCCAAGAATAATAGACATACTATCGTCCTCGGGAATATCAAGAATAACAAAGTCTGTTAAAATAGTAACGTTTGCAACCACAACAGGCACGTCCTCACAAATACCGACAGGTACAGCAGTTGATTTATCAGCCATTTGCAAAGTTATTTCAGTAGGTGTCAACTTATTCAAATCAAGTCTACGATATAAAGAGAGAGGCATAACACTAACACCGGCTCCAAGATCACATAAAGCAGTTTTAACATAGTTTCTTTTAATGGAGCATGGTATAGTAGGTACTCCTGGATCTCCAAGTTTCTTTGGTATTCCACCCTTAAAAGTATAATTAGCAAGCATGGCGGAAATTTCAGCTTTCGATATCTTTCTTTTATTTGTAATAATATCTTTCATGTACTTAGCATAAGGATTGGTTTTGAGCATATTAGTTAATCACATAACGTTGATCATTTCAGCAAAGCGCTCAAAATCCTCATCATCCTTTTTCTTGGATGGTTTGGGAGGAAAAGGCATGGGTTTCTGGACCCAAGGTTCTCTTTCTTTACCATGTTTCCTAGCAACAAAATCTTTCTTATCATAACGTTGATTTTTTGATTGTGGGTTATCAAGATCAACAGCAGGTTCAATTTCTACATCATTATCATTACTAGGTTGAGCATCATTATGAACATCATCATTAACATTTTCATTAGGTTCATGTTCATTGCCAGATTGTGTTTCAGCATCAGACATAGAGATATTATTTGGATTATCAGGTGGTTCAGCAATAGGTTCACTAGAAGTTTGCACAGTTCTATCATTTTTCTTTTTCTTCTTTTTAGAAGAACTAGATGCATCAATTTTATTTCTCTGAGAATCTTGCTCAATTCTCTTAGGGTGGCCTTCAGGATACAAAGGTTCCTGAGTCATTCTACCAGTTCTAGTAGCCACTTTAACAGCATAATTATTTTTCTTACTATTCATCTCATTAAGCAATTCCTTTTTAGCTTTAAGTACTTGTTCTACTTGAGTGGTAACCATAGAAGCATGTTTGCTAACAAGTTTAAGTTCACCTCTGACATTAGCCATATAATCACCCAAGTGTCCAAGCATATTTGAATTATATTTTAATTTTCTACCAAAATAAGCATTAAAGTCTTCTTGCTTAGCCATAAATTTATCAAACTCATCTAAGCATGGGCTAGCAATTTTAGTAAATGGGATTATAGCTTTACCATATCTATAGAGAGAATTTACCTTTGCTACTTGTGTCGGGTTATTGAGGTCTGGAGGTTCTTCAATAAATAGAGGATCAAGATCATATGTTTCTTCAACAGGCGGTAAATTAAGACCATGTATTTCTTCAATAGGAGGTAAATTATTAACATCTTCAGTTTTAATACCTTTTTCTTTCATAGATTTCTTTGCCTCTTGCATATCTTAGGGACTGAGAAATAGAACATCTCTCTTCTTTAGAGTTGGTTTAGGAATAGGATCATTAATTGGAGCAGGAGCTGGCTCAGGAAGTGCCCAATTATTTTCATTTGTCAACATATTATTCAATAAGATTTTAGTTTCATCCGGTGTTCTTTCCCTGAAAAGAGAACCAGCACAACTATCCAGGTAATCTCTGGAAGCATCGTTTAGTCCATTATAAAAGATATCAAGTATTTCATTTTTCTTAAGAGCATGATCAGGCAAAGCATTAAGTAACTTGAGAAGCCTACCCCAAGCTTGTGGGAGACTCTCTTCTTTAATTTGCACAAAGTTGTATATTTCCTTTAAAGCAGCTTGTTTCTTATGAGCAGGGAAATATTTAGCAGAGAAGTAATAGATCATATCCTGGGGACTACGCACACAACCAGGATCAAGAGAATTAAACCATATCTTAGCATCACCCTTTAATGAGAACGGAAATATTTTAAGGATATAAAAGTAGCGAGATCTCTCATCATTAGTGAACAGGGTGGCTATATCATTTAATTTAGTAAGATGTGCCACAACAGTTTCAGATTCATAGCCATGAAAAGGATCAGATTCAACCAAAGTAATTATATCAGGATCAACAGAGAATTCATAATCCTTATCAGTAACATAGATAGGTGAAGTAGCAAAAGCAGGATCGGGTCTCATCCTAGCATTTAGAGATTGGTTATTCCATTTAGCTAATAACCTTTTGAGTTCATGTCTTATCTTTGCAAGCTAAAATAGCTAAAGAAGCTTCTTGATCAAATAAATAACCCTCAGGAATAACAAGTGATTCTTCATCATCACTTTCATCATCATAATCAGATTCAATATTTTCAATCTCTCTAGCCCTAGCAAGTCATTCCTTGAGAAAATCACTAAGTGGCATAGTAGTATCAGGCATAGAAGCAGTTTCATCATAAGTATCATGTATAGCAGAAGTAGCATCATCAATAACATGCGACATATCAGAACGAATAGCAGAAGTAGGTTTAGGTGTCGCAAGCTTACTCATAACAGAAGGTGAATCAAGTGCAGAGCTAGATGGCAGTTCCTTACCTCCCCTCGTAGTTGAGGGATAAATTGTTGTCTTAGCGTCTTTCAAATTCTTCATAGTGTCCGGCAGATATAAATCCCAACTGACTCAAAGAATAGAGCTATGCTCCCCGGCAACGGTGCCAGAAATTAGTCTTGATAACCCACAAGTATAGGGCATCGCAACAGCTTTCGAGGGTAGAGTATTCAACCCAAATTTATTGATTCGACACAAGGGGAGCCAAAGAATATTCTCAAGTATTAGCAGCTCAGTTGTCAATTCAACCACACCTGGAAACTTAGTATCTGCAGCAAAGTAATATGATAGTGATGGTAATGGTAACAAAAGAGTAACGAAAGCAAAGTAATATTTTTGGTATTATGTAGTGATTGTAACAATAGCAATGGGAAAGTAAATAAGCGTAAACCAGTATATGGAAAGCTCGTAGGCATCGGATCAATGATGGATAATTATGCCGGATGTGGTTCATCATGTAATAGTCATAACATAGGGTGACACAGAACTAGCTCCAATTCGTCAATGTAATGTAGGCATGTATTCCGAATATAGTCATACGTGCTTATGGAAAAGAACTTGCATGACATCTTTTGTCCTACCCTCCCATGGCAGCGGGGTCCTAATGGAAACTAAGGGATATTAAGGCCTCCTTTTAATAGAGAACCGGAACAAAGCATTAGCACATAGTGAATACATGAACTCCTCAAACTACGGTCATCACCGGTAACTATCCCGATTATTGTCAATTCGGGGTTAACGGATCATAACACATAATAGGTGACTATAGACTTGCAAGATAGGATCAAGAACTCTCATATATTGATGAAAACATAATAGGTTCAGATCTGAAATCATGGCACTCGGGCCCTAGTGACAAGCATTAAGCATAGCAAAGTCATAGCAACATCAATCTCAGAACATAGTGGATACTAGGGATCAAACCCTAACAAAACTAACTCGATTACATGATAAATCTCATCCAACCCATCACCGTCCAGCAAGCCTATGATGGAATTACTCACGCACGGCGGTGAGCATCATGAAATTGGTGATGGAGGATGGTTGATGATGACGACGGCGACGAATCCCCCTCTCCGGAGCCCCGAACGGACTCCAGATCAGCCCTCCCGAGAGGTTTTAGGGCTTGGCGGCGGCTCCATATCGTAAAATGCGATGATTTCTTCTCTCCTATTTTTTTCTCCCCGAAAGCAGTTATATAGAGTTGGAGTTGGAGTCGGGAGGTCTCCAGGGGGCCCACGAGGTAGGAGCACGCCCTAGGGGGGGGGCGCCCCCCACCCTGGTGGCAAGGGTGTGGGCCCCCTGGTCTTCATCTTTGGCGAGGATTTTTTATTATTTATTGTAAGATATTCCGTGGAGTTTCAGGTCATTCCGAGAACTTTTGTTTTCTGCACATAAAACAACATCATGGCAATTCTGCTGAAAACAGCGTAAGTCCAGGTTAGTTCCATTCAAATCATACAAGTTAGAGTCCAAAACAAGGCCAAAAGTGTTTGGAAAAGTAGATACGACGGAGACGTATCAGTACTTCTTCCTCCTATATATACCCACATACCCCCAAACGATCAGAAACGGAGCCAAAACCCTAATTCCACCGCCGTAACTTTCTGTATCCACGAGATCCCATCTTGGGGCCTATTCCGGAGCTCCGCCGGAGGGGGCATCGATCACGGAGGGCTTCTTCATCCACACCATAGCCCCTCCGATGAAGTGTGAGTAGTTTACCTCAGACCTACGAGTCCATAGTTAGTAGCTAGATGGCTTCTTCTCTCTTTTTGGATCTCAATACAATGTTCTCCCCCTTTCTTGTGGAGATCTATTCAATGTAATCTTCTTTTTGCGGTGTGTTTGTTGAGATCGATGAATTGTGGGTTTATGATCAAGTCTATCTATGAATAATATTTGAATCTTCTTTGAATTCTTTTATGTATGATTGGTTATCTTTGCAAGTCTGTTTGAATTATCAGTTTGGTTTGGCCTACTAGATTGATCTTTCTTGCAATGGGAGAAGTGCTTAGCTTTGGGTTCAATCTTGCGGTGTCCTTTCCCGGTGACAGTAAGGACAGCAAGGCACATATTGTATTGTTGTCATCGAGGATAATAAGATGGGGTTTTCTTCATATTGCATGAGTCTATCCCTCTACATCATGTCATCTTGCTTAAGGCGTTACTCTGTTTTTAACTTAGTACTCTAGATGCATGCTGGATAGCGGTCAATGAGTGGAGTAATAGTAGTAGATGCAGGCAGGAGTCGGTCTACTTGTCTCGGACGTGATGCCTATATACATGATCATACCTAGATATTCTCATAACTATGCTCAATTCTGTCAATTGCTCAACAGTAATTTGTTAACCCACCGTAGAATACTTATGCTCTCGAGAGAAGCCACTGGTGAAACCTATGGCCCCCGGTCTATCTTTATCATATCAATCTCCTACTACTTAGTTAATTACTTTGCTATTTACTTTGCCTTTATTTTACTTTGCATCTTTATCATAAAAATACCAAAAATATTATCTTATCATATATATCAGATCTCACTCTCGTAAGTGGCCCTATAGGGATTGACAGCCCCTATTTGCGTTGGTTGCGAGGATTTATTTGTTTTGTGCAGGTGCGAGGGACTCGCGCGTAGCCTCCTACTAGATTGATACCTTGGTTCTCAAAAACTGAGGGAAATACTTACGCTACTTTGCTGCATCATCCCTTCCTCTTCAGGGAAAACCAATGCAGTGCTAAAAGAGGTAGCAGGAGCATGCGCGTAGTGCCGAGGTTTTTGATGACTTGTAGATTTTTGCAATAAGTATGTGAGTTCTTTATGACTAATGTTGAGTCCATGGATTATACACACTCTCACCCTTCCATCCTTGCTAGCCTCTTCGGTACCGTGGATTGCCCTTTCTCACATTAAGAGTTGGCGCAAACTTCGCCGGTGCATCCAAACCCCGTGATATGATACGCTCTTTCACACATAAACCTCCTTATATCTTCCTCAAAACAGCCACCATACCTACCTATTATGGCATTTCCATAGCCATTCCGAGATATATTGCCATGCAACTTTCCACCATTCCATTTATCATGACACATTCATTATTGTCATATTGCTTAGCATGATCATGCAGTTGACATAGTATTTGTGGCAAAGCCACCGTTCATAATTCTTTCATACATGTCACTCTTGGTCCATTGCATATCCCGGTACACCGCCGGAGGCATTCATATAGAGTCATCTTTTGTTCTAGTATCGAGTTGTAATCATTGAGTTGTAAATAAATAGAAGTGTGATAATCATCATTTTCTATAGCATTGTCCAAGTGAGGAATTATAAAAAAAGATAAAAAGGGAGAAAGATAAAGGCCATAAAAAAAGAAGGCCCAAAAAAATGAGAGCAAAAGAGAGAAGGGACAATGTTACTATCCTTTGCAACACTTGTGCTTCAAAGTAGCACCGTAATCTTCATGATAGAGAGTCTCTTGTTTTGTCACTTTCATATACTAGTGGGAATTTTCATTATAGAACTTGGCTTGTATATTACAACAATGGGCATCCTCAAGTGCCCTAGGTCTTCGTGAGCAAGCAAGTTGGATGCACACCCACTTAATTTCTTTTGTTGAGCTTTCATACATTTATAGCTCTAGTGCATCCGTTGCATGGCAATCCCTACTCCTTCCATTAACATCAATTGGTGGGCATCTCCATAGCCCATTGATTAGCCTCGTTGATGTGAGACTTTCTGTAACATCCCAAATTTTCAATTTAGAATGTTATACATTAGGTCATCATGCGTATCATATTTTATTTTTGCTTTTGGTTTTGATCCTGGAAAATCCTAAGCAACTCAAGGACCCACGGAGAGAGTTGAGGATTTCGTTATTTACGTATTTGAGTTTTCTCAAATTATGTAAACAGGATCATTTGATTTTATTTATTTTATCATCAATTATTTCTAATACAAAAATATGAGAGAGGGAATAAAATGACTTTCCCAAAATATAGAAATATTGAGGATTTAATAAAAAAATCAAATAAGATTTATTTCGGAGTTTTTCGGTATTTTTATTTGAATTTAGGAAAAATGCGCGTTTTTCAAAGTTGTAGTTTGGGCCCAGATAAATGTTCACTTTATCGGGCTTGATTTTAGGAACCCGACAAAATTTACTTCGCGATTTTTGGAGTCCGTTTAGTATTTCTTTTTATTTTTCTTCCGAGTGGATAAAAAAAACGGAACTGACTCCGGGCCGTAACCGGCCAGGACTCCCTGGCCTGGGGCCTTTATATAGCGCCCGAGGCCCGGCCGAGAGCCCCAGCCCAGCCGAAACCCTAGCCGCCGCCGCCGCCGCCGGAGCCGCGCGATTTTCGAGGTTCGCCGCCGCCCCGTTTTTCCGTGCAGTTTTTTTTAAAAAAAATCTGTTCGTCGTTTGTCTTTTTCGTCGGATTTGCCGCGGTTATTTTCTGATCGCGATTTCTGATCCGATTTTCGTTTTAGTATAACTTTTCGCTCGTTTATCGGAATCAGGCGATTCAAGCGCCTGGAGTTTCGTCTCAAAACCCTCTTTCCGAATAATCAACTTAAACATGTTTTTGCTACAGTAAAATTTGCCCTAGATCCAGATTACTAGAACGAAGTTGTTTTCTTTCGTCGTTTGATCTCTTTTGCTTCGTTCGATTTGATTCTTTTTGCCAACCGGAGTTCTTAAGTTGAACTTTTTGGTTAGATCTGCTATTTGAGTTTTACCTGTGCATTAGATGAGTACTTATTGTATGCTTGTTGTTTGTCTGCGATAGAATACCCGGAGTGCGCCGCCTGTTACGTTGAATCTCTAGGTTTCGCGGATCATCAGCAAGGCAAGTAACACTTTGATCATACCTTTTCTACAACCCAGTTTTATTGCATTAGATCAATCCTCACACATTGCATGACTAGGATCTAATTAAATTGTGGGATGGGGAAGTAGATGAGGTAGTAACTATTACCTATTTATTATCAAACCTTTGGGAGTTACTTCTACGTTTGCTTATTAGGCCATGCTATGCCAGTAGACGTGGATTGGGTGAGTGATATCCATGACATATGTGAGATTTATAAATAAGGGTTTATCTAAGGTGGCAACCTAACACACATCTGGGTCGATTGAGGCACCTGGGGTTACCAGCACTTGCCTGTTTTTATTTGGACCGCCACCCAGGCTCAAAGGGATCATGAGATTATTCATACTAGAAACTTCCGTGTGCAGCCACAAGCCATTATGGGCTCTGGCATAGTTGACTAAGTTGTGCGAACTCTTACAGTGGTAGACTAGCAGATGTAGGGGTTGTAGGTGGTACGGTCTACCCGATCGTAAGGTGCTAGCGCTTCTGAAAGACTATGTCTCGGTCATCCGTCTTCTCAAACACCATGTAGTGCGAGAAACCAAACGGAGGCGATCGAGTCTTGTGGGGAAAAGTGCGCAAACCTCTGCAGAGTGTAAAACTAATCATGGTTAGCCGTGTCCCCGGTTATGGACATCTTGAGTATCTAGTACCTGGATTATCATGTGAATCTCAACATGTTACTCTAAATTAATTTTTGATGGGTTTTAATGATGTTACTTAATTGGGATTGAGAATGCTGTCAACCATTCTCAATGTTTAACAACCACCATGATAGTAATTAATTTTATTCCTTTGAAGTAGGGAAAAATTGGCTTTACGCAAAAACAGTAACCATAGAGCTTTCCACCAGCCAAATATGCATATAGTATAGCTGTTGCATTCCATTATTCTCTATGTGTTACCTTGCCAGCATATTCCATGTGCTGACCCGTTTTCGGGCTGCAACGTTAATGTTGCAGACTTTTCAGACGACGATTAAGGAGTTTTTAGGTCGTGGTTCTATACTCAGTGATGCCGTTGGAGTTGATGGACTCACTTACCTTCCAAGCCTTCCGCTGTTATCGTTACTAGATGGCCTTAAGCCATATTTATTGTAATAAGTTCTCTTTTGAGACACTCGATGTAATAAGTGTGTGATTGCTACTCTACTATAAATCCTCCGAGTACTGTGTGGTGTCAGCATTACTGATCCAGGGATGACACCGGAGCACAGAGATCAGACTGTTTGAGGTCTGGTCGCTACAGAGATGGTATCAGAGCACACGCTGACTGTAGGACACGACCACTAAGCTAAAGACCTAGATCACTAGATCACTCTCTTCTCTTCTGACTTCTCATCTTTTCTACTCTTTGGATGGCGGATGCAAGGAATAAGTTCAGCCAACCGGATGAAGATACACTCTTTGGACGCCACTTGAAGGAAGTCACTAGATACCTAAACATAGGAATACCAAGCTTCACGGGAACCTACAACGCCACTTTACCTGAAGAAGAGCGCTGGATGATACAAGTTCAAGTTCCAGGAAGGACGTTCATGCCAGTCACTGAGCCCATAGAGTTTTCTTTTGATGCACCAACTTGGAGTCTAGGAAAGAGCATGGCAGCTCACATCGCCATGGGACGCATTGGAGAAGTCTACCGCAAGGATCTTAAGGATACTATCTACCAGATTTGTGGGCGCCGAGATGAACACTGGGAGATGATCAGCACCAGGAAAGATAGATCAATTGCAGCTTTTATCCAGGAGTTAAACCAGCACATTCGACGACAGGAGAATCAGATGTGCGCCGACATGATAGATCTGAAGAAGGCTAAGACTAGAATTAAGGAATTAGAGGAAGAACTCAAGGCTACACGCGAAGATTTTGAAGAAGAAATTGAAGTATTGGTGGATAAGAATGCCGACCTAACAAAGAAGATTGGCATATTTATGGGAGGCCCGACACCAGTAGATGAAGACGAGGAACCCAAGGAGATTAGCCCGGAAGACTACATCATCATTGACGCCACCGACTCGGAACAAGATAGTAGTGATGATGTGGATGAAGCAGGAGCAGATATCATGGAGTCTACAACCATAGAATATTTCTAGTAGACCACCTCATCAGTAGTAGTAGTCCACCATGTAAATATAGTAGTCCGAGCACTTTTGCGATAGCTAGATCGATTGTATGCCTTGTTTGTTTGATTGAAGTGAATTGTGTGCTTTTGCCTCATGTGCATATGGGTAGTGTTTTCCCTTTAGACCCCCTCTATTCTTATATCTCATCTTTTCTAAACCCTCAGATGCCTCCGAGACATGACCCCGGATTTGCCTTTCCGCCGGAGCTCACCCAATTGATCCAGCAGCAGAACACCTTGATGCAGTTGCTAGTTCAGAATCAGAATCAAGGGAACAACAACAACAACAACCCACCACCACCACCACCTGTTGACCACTTAGCCCGTTTTCTTAGGCTAAATCCGCCGGTGTTTTCCAGTAGCACCGAGCCGATAGTAGCAGGTGATTGGCTTCGTAAGATAGCTAGGGAGTTGACCACCGCAGGATGCACAGATGTGGAGAAGGTTAAGTTTGCCGCACATCAGTTAGAAGGACCCGCAGCATCTTGGTGGGAGAATTTCACAGCCACTTTCCCAGTCGACACTGTCACATGGGACCAGTTTCAGCAGGCTTTCCGTACTGCCCATGTTTCAGCAGGAGCAATGGCCATGAAGAAGCGTGAGTTTCCTAACTTGCACCAAGGAGGACGGACAGTTGGCCAGTATGTGGAGGAGTTTAGTAAGCTAGCACGTTATGCCCCAGATGATGTTGCTACGGATGCAGCTAAGCAGGAGAAATTCCTGGAAGGACTGAATGATGAGTTGAGTATGCAGTTGATGGTAGCCACCTTCAACAGCTACCAGGAGTTGGTAGATCGTGCTCTTATGATTGAAGGGAAGTAGCAGCAAATTGAGAACCGCAAGAGGAAGTATGGACAAGGAAAGTATAATTCAGGAGCTCAGCAGAAGCCATGTTGTACCCCTAGACCAGGAGGACATTTTCAGCATACCCATGGAGTAGGTAGCTCGCACAATCACAATGGCACCAAGAATGGTAATGGGAATGGAGGAAGTAATGGACAGAACCGCAGCACCCCATCGACCCAGCCAAGAAGGACTTGAGCCACGTCACTTGCTATAAGTGTTCGAAGCCAGGACATTTTGCAAATGAATGTCCTGAAGGCCAAAATGGCAATGGAAGTTCTGGGAAGAAGCCGAACCCTTTCAACAGGGGACAGGTGAACCACGTTAGCGTGGAGGAGGTTGAAGCTCAGCCCGATGCAGTAATAGGTATGTTTTTGGTTAAGTCATTTACTGCACTCGTTCTTTTTGACACTGGTGCATCGCATTCATACATATCAAGGGGATTTGTGGATAAGTATAACCTACCAACCCAAGCCCTTAGGTCACCCATGTTAGTAACCTCGCCAGGAGCAGAGTATGTGGCAAGTTTATGGTGTGATCGGTTACCATTAAGGATTGGTAACTATGTTTTTCCCTCAGACCTAATAGTATTGGAATCTCAAGGATTGGATGTGATATTAGGCATGGATTGGTTATCAAAGTATAAAGGGAATATTGAGTGTGCTAGTAAGTCAATTTTGCTTACCACACCAGAAGGGAGAAGGATCAAGTATGTATCCCGGCATGTACCAAAAAGGACACAAGTGAATTGCCTAACAGGAGTTGTGCAGGAGGAAGTACCAGTGGTAAAGGATTTTCCTGATGTATTCCCCGAAGAGTTGCCAGGCATGCCACCGGATAGAGACATTGAGTTTTTGATTGAGCTTTTGCCAGGCACTGGGCCAATATCGAAGAGACCATATAGGATGCCAGCAAAGGATTTGGTGGAAATTAAGAAGCAGATTAAGGAGTTACTGGATAAGGGATATATTCGCCCAAGTTCTTTGCCTTGGGGATCACCAGTACTTCTAGTGGAAAAGAAGGATGGATCGTTAAGGATGGTTGTTGATTATCGAGGATTGAACGAAGTAACGATCAAGAACAAGTACCCACTACCAATGATCAATGATCTGTTTGATCGTTTGCAAGGAGCTAAAGTGTTTTCCAAGATCGATTTGCGATCTGGATACCACCAGTTGAAGATTCGAGAACAGGATATACCTAAGACAGCATTCACCACAAGATATGGACTATATGAGTATACCGTTATGTCATTTGGACTGACTAACGCGCCTGCCTATTTTATGAACATGATGAACAAAGTGTTTATGGAGTTTTTGGATAAGTTCGTCGTAGTGTTCATTGATGATATCCTGCTATATTCGAAGAATGAAGAGGAACATAAGGAGCATTTGCGTTTGGTACTTGGAAAGCTCAGAGAACACCAACTATATGCCAAGTTCAGCAAATGTGAATTTTGGTTGAAGGAAGTAGGATTCCTCGGACACGTTATATCCGGAGAAGGTATAGCAGTAGATCCCGCTAAAGTCGAAACCATGACCAAGTGGGAAGCCCCAACCACAGTTGGAGAGATCCGGAGTTTTCTTGGACTCGCAGGATACTACCGGAGATTTATTGAGAATTTCTCAAAGATTGCAAAGCCTATGACGGAGTTGCTGAAGAAGGATACTAAGTACAAATGGACAGAGGAGTGTGAGGCAAGTTTCCAGGAGTTGAAGAAATGTTTGGTGACCTCACCAGTGTTGATTTTGCCAGATCAAACCAAGGATTATGAGGTGTATTGTGACGCTTCACGTCGAGGACTTGGAGCAATGCTTATGCAGGAAGGAAGAGTTGTTTCGTATGCTTCACGACAACTGAAGCCTCATGAATTGAATTATGCTACGCATGATTTGGAGTTAGCAGCTGTAGTGCATGCATTGAAGACATGGAGACATTTCCTCATTGGAAATCATTGTGATGTGCACACGGATCACAAGAGTTTGAAGTACATTTTCACGCAGAAGGAGTTGAATCTCAGACAAAGGAGATGGTTGGAGCTTATCAAGGATTATGATACGAAATTGCATTATCATCCCGGGAAGGCTAATGTAGTAGCTGATGCATTAAGCCGCAAGAGCCATGTCAATACACTAATGACGGGAGAAATACCCAGGGAGTTAGCAGAAAATCTTCGTGAACTATGTGTGGAAATAGTTCTGAGAGGCTATGTAGCAGCACTAGAAATTCAGTCAACTTTGATGGATAGGATCAGGGAAGCTCAGAAAACTGACAAAGAGATTGCCGCTATAAAGGAGAAACTGAGCAAAGGAAAAGCTAAAGGATTTCGTGAGGATGAGCACGACACCCAATGGTTTGAAGACCGCGTTTATGTGCCCAATAACCCGGAAATCAGAAAGTTGATTTTGCAAGAGGCCCATGACTCACCGTATTCGATTCACCTAGGAAATACCAAGATGTATTTGGATTTGAAGGATATTTTCTGGTGGACCGGAATGAAAAAGGATATTGCGGAGTATGTAGCAGTTTGTGATGTATGTCAGAGAGTAAAGGCAGAGCATCAGAAACCAGCAGGATTGCTGCAACCATTGCCGATACCCGAATGGAAGTGGGATAAGCTAGGTATGGATTTTATCACAGGATTACCAAGGACTCGTTCTGGCTATGACTCGATTTGGGTTGTAGTCGATCGATTGACGAAGGTAGCTCATTTCATCCCAGTAAAGACCACTTACACCAGTGCTAAGTTGGCAAAGATATACATGACCAGGATCGTATGTTTGCATGGAGTTCCGAGGAGCATCGTATCAGATAGAGGAACCCAGTTTACCTCAAAGTTCTGGAAGTAGTTGCATGAGACTTTGGGTACTAGGTTAGAATTTAGTACAACTTTTCACCCGCAGACAGATGGACAGACCGAGAGAGTCAATCAGATTTTGGAGGATATGCTGAGAGCTTGTGCGCTAGATTATGGATCTAGTTGGGACGATAATTTGCCATATGCAGAGTTTTCTTACAATAATAGCTATCAGACCAGTTTGAAGATGGCACCTTTCGAAGCCTTGTACGGAAGGAGGTGCAGGACACCGTTGTCATGGGACGAAGTTGGAGACCGCCAGTTGTTTGGACCAGATCTGATCAAAGAGTCTGAACAGAAGGTAAAGTTGATTCGCGATAGGCTCAAGGTAGCCCAGTCCAGGCAGAAGAGCTACGCAGATTCTAAACGCAAGGAGACAGTTTACGAAGTCGGAGACAGAGCTTATCTTCGAGTATCCCCACTTCGACGGATTAAGCGTTTTGGAGTTAAGGGGAAGTTAGCGCCACGATTTGTAGGACCATATCGAGTTTTGGGGCGTATGGGAGAAGTGGCCTACAAGTTGGATTTGCCAGAAGGATTGGCCGGAGTGCATGATGTGTTCCACGTTTCTCAGTTGAAGAAGTGTCACGCGGAGATGGCTGACATACCTTTGAGAGACACAGTACCATTAGAAGCAATTCAGTTGGATAATAATTTGACCTATGAGGAGAAACCAGTCAAGATTCTCGAGTTTGCCAGCCGAGTTACTCGTAGCAAGGTTATCAAGTTTTGCAAAGTTCAGTGGAGCCACCACACGGAGGATGAAGCCACCTGGGAGCGAGAGGAAGATTTGCTCAAGGACCACCCTCACCTATTTTCTAGCCAACCCGAATCTCGAGGGCGAGATTCATCTTAAGGGGGGTAGGTTTGTAACATCCCAAATTTTCAATTTGGAATGTTATACATTAGGTCATCATGCATATCATATTTTATTTTTGCTTTTGGTTTTGATCCTGGAAAATCCTAAGCAACTCAAGGACCCACGAAGAGAGTTGGGGATTTCGTTATTTACGTATTTGAGTTTTCTCAAATTATGTAAACAGGATCATTTGATTTTATTTATTTTATCATCAATTATTTCTAATACAAAAATATGAGAGAGGGAGTAAAATGACTTTCCCAAAATATAGAAATATTGAGGATTTAATAAAATATCAAATAAGATTTATTTCGGAGTTTTTCGGTATTTTTATTTGAATTTAGGAAAAATGCGCGTTTTTCAAAGTTGTAGTTTGGGCCCAGATAAATGTTCACTTTATCGGGCTTGATTTTAGGAACCCGGCAAAATTTACTTCACAATTTTTGGAGTCCGTTTAGTATTACTTTTCATTTTTCTTCCGAGCGGATAAAAAAACGGAACCGACTCCGGGCCGTAACCGGCCAGGACTCCCTGGCCTGGGGCCTTTATATAGCGCCCGAGGCCCGGCCGAGAGCCCCAGCCCAGCCGAAACAATAGCCGCCGCCGCCGGAGCCGCGCGATTTTCGAGGTTCGCCGCCGCCCCGTTTTTCCGTGCAGTTTTTTTAAAAAAAATCTGTTCGTCGTTTGTCTTTTTCGTCGGATTTGCCGCGGTTATTTTCTGATCGCGATTTCTGATCCGATTTTCGTTTTAGTATAACTTTTCGCTCCTTTATCGAAATCAGGCGATTCAAGCGCCTGGAGTTTCGTCTCGAAACCCTCTTTCCGAATAATCAACTTAAACATGTTTTTGCTACAGTAAAATTTGCCCTAGATCCAGATTACTAGAACGAAGTTGTTTTCTTTCGTCGTTTGATCTCTTTTGCTTCGTTCGATTTGATTCTTTTTGCCAACCGGAGTTCTTAAGTTGAACTTTCTGGTTAGATCTGCTATTTGAGTTTTACCTGTGCATTAGATGAGTACTTATTGTATGCTTGTTGTTTGTCTGCGATAGAATACCCGGAGTGCGCCGCCTGTTACGTTGAATCTCTAGGTTTCGCGGATCATCAGCAAGGCAAGTAACACTTTGATCATACCTTTTCTACAACCCAGTTTTATTGCATTAGATCAATCCTCACACATTGCATGACTAGGATCTAATTAAATTGTGGGATGGGAAGTAGATGAGGTAGTACATATTACCTGTTTATTATCAAACCTTTGGGAGTTACTTCTACGTTTGCTTATTATGCCATGCTATGCTAGTAGACGTGGATTGGGTGAGTGATATCCATGACAGATGTGAGATTGTTAATTAATGGTTTATCTAAGGTGGCAACCTAACACACATCTGGATGGATTGAGGCACCTGGGGTTTCCAGGACTTGCCTGTTTTTATTGGACCGCCACCCAGGCTCAAAGGGATCATGAGATTATTCATACTAGAAACTTCCGTGTGCAGCCACAAGCCATTATGGGCTCTGGCATAGTTGACTAAGTTGTGCGAACTCTTATAGTGGTAGATTAGCAGAGGTAGGGGTTGTAGGTGGTACGGTCCACCCGATCGTAAGGTGCTAGCACTTCTGAAAGACTATGTCTCGGTCATCCGTCTTCTCAAACACCATGTAGTGCGAGAAAACAAACGGAGGCGATCAAGTCTTGTGGGGAAAAGTGCGCAAACCTCTGCAGAGTGTAACAAACTAATCATGGTTAGCCGTGTCCCCGGTTAAGGACGTTTTGAGTATCTAGTACCTGGATTATCATGTGAATCTCAACATGTTACTCTAAATTAATTTTGATGGGTTTTAATGATGTTACTTAATTGGGATTGAGAATGCTGTCAACCATTCTCAATGTTTAACAACCACCATGATAGTAATTAATTTTATTCCTTTGAAGTAGGGAAAAATTGGCTTTACGCAAAAACAGTAACCATAGAGCTTTCCACCAGCCAAAATATGCATATAGTATAGCTGTTGCATTCCATTATTCTCTATGTGTTACCTTGCCAGCATATTCCATGTGCTGACCCGTTTTCGGGCTGCAACGTTAATGTTGCAGACTTTTCAGACGACGATTAAGGAGTTTTAGGTCGTGGTTCTATACTCAGTGATGCCGTTGGAGTTGATGGACTCACTTATCTTCCAAGCCTTCCGCTGTTATCGTTACTAGATGGCCTTAAGCCATATTTATTGTAATAAGTTCTCTTTTGAGACACTCGATGTAATAAGTGTGTGATTGCTACTCTGCTATAAATCCTCCGAGTACTGTGTGGTGTCAGCATTACTGATCCAGGGATGACACCGGAGCACACAGATCATACTATTTGAGGTCTGGTCGCTACACTTTCTCCTTTTTGTCTTCCCCACATAACCCCCCTCATTATATTCTATTCCACCCATAGTGCTATGTCCATGGCTCGCGCTCATATATTGCGTGAAAGTTTATAGGTTTGAGATTACTAAAGTATGAAACAATTTCTTGGCTTGTCATCGGGGTTGTGCATGATGAGAGCATTCTTGTGTCACGAAAATGGAGCATGACTAAACTATATGATTTTGTAGGGATGAACTTTCTTTGGCCATGTTATTGTGAGAAGACATAATTGCTTTGTTAGTATGCTTGAAGTATTATTATTTTTATGTCAATATGAACTTTTGTCTTGAATATTTCGGATCTGAATATTCATACCACAATTAAGAAGAATTACATTAAAATTATGCCAAGTAGCACTCCGCATCAAAAATTTTGTTTTTATCATTTACCTACTCGAGGACGAGCAGGAATTAAGCTTGGGGATGCTTGGTACGTGTGCAACGTATCTATAATTTTTGATTGCTCCATGCTATATTATCTACTATTTTGGACCTTATTGGGCTTTATTATCCACTTTTATATTATTTTTGGGACTAACCTATTAACCAGAGGCCCAGCCCAGAATTGTTGTTTTTTGCCTGTTTTAGGGTTTCGAAGAAAAGGAATATCAAACGGAGTCCAAACGGAATGAAACATTCGGGAACGTGATTTTCTCAATGAACATGACCCAGGAGACTTGGACCCTACGTCAAGACACAAAAGAGGAGGCCACGAGGTAGGGGGCGCGCCTACCCCCCCCCAGGCGCGCCCTCCACCCTCATGGGCCCCCTGTTGCTCCACCGACGTACTCCTTCCTCCTATATATACCTACGTACCCCCAAACGATCAGATACGGAGCCAAAACCCTAATTCCACCGCCATAACTTTCTGTATCCACGAGATCCCATCTTGGGGCCTGTTCCGGAGCTCCGCCGGAGGGGGCATCGGTCACGGAGGGCTTCTACATCAACACCATAGCCCCTCCGATGAAGTGTGAGTGGTTCACCTCAGACCTACAGGTCCATAGTTAGTAGCTAGAAGGCTTCTTCTCTCTTTCTGGGTCTCAATACAATGTTCTCCCCCTCTCTTGTGGAGAACTATTCGATGTAATCTTCTTTTTGCGGTGTGTTTGTTGAGACCGATGAATTGTGGGTTTATGATCAAGTATATCTATGAACAATATTTGAATCTTCTCTGAATTCTTTTATGTATGATTGGTTATCTTTGCAAGTCTCTTTGAATTATCAGTTTGGTTTGGCCTACTAGATTGATCTTTCTTGCAATGGGAGAAGTGCTTAGCTTTGGGTTCAATCTTGCGGTGTCCTTTCCCAGTGACGGTAGGGGCAGCAAGACACGTATTGTATTGTTGCCATCGAGGATAACAAGATGGGATTTTCATCATATTGCATGAGTTTATCCCTCTACATCATGCCATGTTGCTTAAGGCGTTACTCTATTTTCATTAACTTAATACTCTAGATGCATGCTGGATAGCGGTCGATGAGTGGAGTAATAGTAGTAGATGCAGGCAGGAGTCGGTCTACTTGTCTCGGACGTGATGCCTATATACATGACCATACCTAGATATTCTCATAACTATGCTCAATTCTGTCAATTGCTCAACAATAATTTGTTCACCCACCGTAGAATACTTATGCTCTCGAGAGAAGCCACTAGTGAAACCTATGGCCCCCGGGTCTATCTTCATCATATTAATCTCCCAATACTTAGTTATTTACTTTGCTTTTATTTTACTTTGCATCTTTATCATAAAAATACCAAAAATATTATCTTATCATATCTATCAGATCTCACTCTCGTAAGTGGCCATGTAGGGATTGACAACCCCTTATCGCGTTGGTTGCGAGGATTTATTTGTTTTGTGCAGGTACGAGGGACTGGCGTGTAGCCTTCTACTGGTTTGATACCTTGGTTCTCAAAAACTGAGGGAAATACTTACGCTACTTTGCTGCATCATCCCTTCCTCTTCGGGGAAAACCAACGCAGTGCTCAAGAGGTAGCAATTATTCATGCTAGAATTGTATTAACCGGAAACTTAGTAAATGTGTGAATACATAGACAAACAGAGCGTCACTAGTATGCCTCTGCTTGACTAGCTCGTTGAATCAATGATGGTTATGTTTCCTAACCATAGACATGAGTTGTCATTTGATTAACGGGATCACATCATTAGAGAATGATGTGATTGACTTGACCCATCCGTTAGCTTAGCACGATGATCGTTTAGTTTACTGCTATTGCTATCTCCATAACTTATGCATGTTCCTATGACTCAATAAAGAAGAAAATGAACCTACAAAAGAAACTCTGTCTTCGCACTCCATAGTCTTCACGTGAATGTCTTCACACGGCATTATCTTCGACGTGAATGTCTTCACGAACCACCATTGTCTTCAGTGTCTTCATACATTTTTAGGGGTCATCTCTGGTAGGTAAACTGAATCAATGAGGGACTTCTACCTATGTAATCCTGCAATTCTCACAAACACATTAGTCCCTCAACCACATTTTTCATCAATACTTCAAAACCAACTAGGGGTGGAACTAGATGCACTTACAGGAGCCGCCGCTACCTCATGTTCTTCATCGGGAGGGATGATCCGGAGTTTGTTCGGGGCTCCGGAGAGGGGGATTCGTCGCCATCATCATCACCAACCTTCCTCCATCATCGATTTCATGATGCTCGCCACCGTGCATGAGTAATTCCATCGTAGGCTTGCTGGACGACGATGGGTTGGATGATATTTATCATGTAATCGAGTTAGTTTTGTTAGGGTTTGATCCCTAGTATCCATTATGTTCTGAGATTGATGTTGCTATGACTTTGCTATGCTTAATGCTTGTCACTAGGGCCCAAGTGCCATGATTTCAGATCTGAACCTATTATACTTTCATGAATATATTTGTGTTCTTCATCCTATCTTACAAGTTGTAGACACCTATTATGAATTATGGTCCACATACCCCAAAGTGACAACAACTGGGATTCTTTCCAGTGATTATCGTAGTTTGACTTCTTCTTCTCTGGCAGTGACGATGCTCGGCGGAGGGATGTGACTGGAGACCAGCTAGCTATTGTATATACTACAAAGTTAGCGAAGGATACAGACGATCGTCACCCTCGCTCCTTCGTCACCTTCTCGGCGACGGCGCCCGTCTCCATGGGCCAACCTGTCTCCCCGTCCTCCGCCTCGGTCGATGCTGCTGCGCGCAGGGGCCTGCCTTCCTACCGGGAGGCTCTGTTGAGCCCTGCGCCCTCCTCCACGGCATTGATGACGGTGGTTGGAGATTCCCCCGACGAGGCTGCCCAGATCTCTCTGCGTCCTCGCCTCAAGTCCATCATCACGGTACCTGAGCGGGACTGCGGCATTGATGGCGTGTGGCGACCCGACCCGAATGGATCAAGTCTACTGTGCTCGGGTGTCATCCCTGGATCAGTAATGCTGACACCACACAGTACATCGAAGGATTTATAGCAGAGTGGCAATCACACACTTATTACATCGTTGTCTCAAAGAGAACTTATTACAATAAATATGGCTTAAGGCCATCTAGTGTCGATAACAGCGGAAGACTCGGAAGATAAATGGGTCCATCAACTCCAACGGCATCACTGAGTATAGGGCCACGACCTAAAAGCACCTTACTCGACATCTGAAAAATCTGCAACATGAGAAGTTGCAGCCCGAAAACGGGTCAGCACATGGAATATGCTGGCAATGTAACACATAGAGAGTAATGGAATGAAACACGACTATACTATATGCATATATGGCTGGTGGAAAGCTCTATGGTTACAGTTTTGCGTAAAGCCAGTTTTTCCCTACTGCAAAGGAATAAATTTATTTAACTATCATGGTGGTTGTTAAACATCGAGAATGGTTGACAGCATTCCGATCCCAATTAAGTGAACAATTAAAACCCAACAATTAATTAGAAGTAACATGTTGAGATTCACATGATATTCAAGTACTAGATACTCAAGTTGTCCATAACCGGGGACACGGCTAATCATGATTAGTTTGTACACTCTGCAGAGGTTTGCGCACTTTTCCCCACATGACTCGATCGCCTCCGTTTGGTTTCTCGCACTACATGGTGTTTGAGAAGAACGGATGACCGAGACATAGTCTTTCAGAAGCGCTAGCACCTTACATGTGGGGTATACCGTACCACCTACAACCCCTACATCTGCTAGTCCACCCAGTAAGAGTTCGCACAACTTAGTCAACTATGCCAGAGCCCATAGTAGCATGTGGCTGCACACGGAAGTTTACTAGCATGAATGATCTTATGATCCCTTTGAGCCTGGGTGGCGGTCCGAAATAAAAACAGGCAAGTCCTGATAGACATCAGGTGCCTCAATCCACCCAGATGTGTGTTTAAGTTGCCACCTTAGATAAACCATTAAAATTAATAAACTCGCATCGTCATGGATATCACTCACCCAATCCACGTCTACTAGCATAGCATGGCATAATAAGCAAACGTAGAAGTAACTCCCAAAGGTTTCATAATAATATAGGTAATAGGTACTACCTCATCTACTTCCCATCCCACAATTTAATTAGATCCTAATCATGCAGTGTGAGAGGATTGATCTAATGCAATAAAACATGGGTTGTAAAAAAGGTATGATCAAAGTGTTACTTGCCTTGCTGATGATCCGCAAGACCTAGGGTTTCGAAGTAACAAGCGGCGCAATCCGGGTGATCTATCGCAGACAAAAAACAAGCACACAATAAGTAATCATCTAATGCACAGGTAAAACTCGAACAAGAGAACGAACCAGAAAGTTCAACTTAAGAACTCCGGTTGCAAAGAAAGAAAGAACCGAACAGACGACGGAAAAACAAACGGCGGAAGAAAACAACTCGGTTCTAGCAAGTTGAATCTAGGTCAATTTTTACCGTAGCAAAGTCTTGTTCAAGTTGATTAGACGGAACGGCGGTTTCGAAATGAAACTCCAGGCGCTTGAATCACCTGATTCCGATAAACGAGCGAAAAGAAAGACTAGAACGAAGATCGGATCTGGGATCGCGATCGGAGAATCGCGGAATAAATCCGACGAGAAAGAAAACGAAGAACGGTTAAACGAACGGACATCGTTAACCGGGAAAGAATCGGTGATCACGTTCGTTGAGACGAACAGTCCGAAAGAAGAACGAAAACCGATCTAGGGTTTCGGAAGAAAACCGAAACAAAAACCGGAAGAAAAAGAAAAGAATCAGAGAGAAAACGGAACGGTTCTTTTAGGAAAAACCGGACCGGGGAAGAAAAAGAGAGGCGCGGCTACCTCGGGAGGCGGGCTCCGGGTGGCGGCGGCTAAGGGCGGCGGCGGCGGCTTAGGCGCGGGGCGGCGCGGCTATGGCGGCGGCGGCGCGGCTAAGGCGGCGGCTTGGGGCTGCGCGCTGCTGCTTGCTGCGGCTTAGGAGGAGAGGGGCTTGGGGTTTTGATGTGAGGAGAGGGGGGGTGCTTGGGTATTTATACTAGGAGGGGGAGGGGGTTTCTTGGGGGAGGGGGCAAGCAAAAAGGGGGGGGGGGCTAGAGTCCTACTAGGACTCGGCCTAGGGCGGGGCGCAAGGCAGGCGGCGGGGCTGGCGCTGGCGCGCAGGGCGGCTGGGCCGGCCGGCTGGGCCCTTGGCCTAGGCGGGCGCTGCTCTTTTTTTTTAACTGGATTCGTGTGCAGAAAAACAAAAGAAAAGAAAATCTAAACGAACTCCAAAATTCCTAAAGTAAATTTTCTCCGACTCCTAAAAATGAGCAGAACAAAATGAACTTTACTCCGGACCTAGAATGCAATTTTTGAAAACACGCATTTTTCCCTATCCAAATAAAAAGCAAACAAAACTCCGGCAAAACCAAAATTTGATTTATTCATTAGATCTTCATTTTTCCTAAATTTGGGAAAGTCATATTGTTCACTCTCTCATATTTGATATAGGAAAATGATTGAAGATGAAATAAATAAATCAAATGATCCTCTTTTCAAAATTTGAGAAAACTCAAATATGAAAATAACGAAATCTCCAACTCTCTCCGTGGGTCCTTGAGTTGTGTGAAATTTCTAGGATCGACCAAAATGCAAGAAAATATGCTATGCATGATGATCTAGTGTATAACATTCCAAATTGCAAATTTGGGATGTTACAAACCTACCCCCCTTAAGATGAATCTCGCCCTCGAGATTCGGGTTGGCTAGAAAATAGGTGAGGGTGGTCCTTGAGCAAATCTTCTTCTCTTTCCCAGGTGGCTTCATCCTCTGAGTGGTGGTTCCACTGAACTTTGCAAAACTTGATAACCTTGCTGCGAGTAACTCTGCTGGCATAATCGAGAATCTTGACTGGTTTCTCCTCATACGTTAAGTCATCCTTCAACTGAATCGCTTCGAGTGGCACGGTATCTCTTAGCGGTACCTCCGCCATCTCGGCATGACATTTCTTCAGCTGAGAAACATGGAATACATCATGAACTCCTGACAGCTCCTCTGGTAATTCCAACTTATAGGCGAGTTCTCCCATACGTTGCAAAATCTTATACGGTCCAACGAAACACGGTGCTAACTTTCCCTTAACTCCAAAGCGCTTAACTCCTCGAAGTGGGGATACTCGAAGATAAACTCTGTCTCTAGTTTCGTAAATCGTCTCCTTGCGTTTAGAATCTGCGTAGCTCTTCTGCCTGGACTGGGCTACCTTGAGCCTATCGCGAATCAACTTAACTTTCTGTTCAGACTCCTTAATCAAATCTGGTCCAAAGAATTGACGGTCTCCAACTTCGTCCCATGACAACGGTGTCCTGCACCTCCTTCCGTATAAAGCTTCGAAAGGTGCCATCTTCAAATTGGTTTGGTAACTGTTGTTATAAGAAAACTCCGCATACGGCAAGTTATCGTCCCAACTAGATCCATAATCTAGTGCACAAGCTCTCAGCATATCTTCCAAAATCTGATTGACTCTCTCGGTCTGTCCATCTGTTTGCGGATGAAAAGCTGTGCTGAACTCTAGTCTGGTTCCTAAAGTTTCATGCAACTGATTCCAAAATTTTGAGGTAAATTGGGTTCCTCTATCTGATACAATACTCCTCGGAACTCCATGCAAACAAATGATCCTAGTCATGTATATCTTCGCCAACTTAGCACTGGTGTAAGTGGTCTTAACTGGAATAAAATGTGCTACCTTTGTCAAACGATCAACTACTACCCATATCGAGTCATAGCCTGCTTTTGTCCTGGGTAGTCCTGTGATAAAATCCATGCCTATCTTATCCCACTTCCATTCGGGTATCGGCAATGGTTGTAACAATCCTGCTGGCTTCTGATGCTCTGCCTTTACTCTCTCACATACGTCACAAACTGCTACATATGCTGCAATATCCTTCTTCATTCCGGTCCACCAGAATGTTTCCTTCAAATCCAAATACATCTTGGTATTCCCTGGGTGAATCGAATAAGGTGAATCATGTGCCTCGTGCAAAATCAACTTCCTGATCTCCGGGTCATTGGGCACATAAACACGGTCCTCAAACCATATGGTATCGTGCTCATCCTCACGGAATCCCTTTGCTTTTCCTTCGCTCCATTTCTCTTTTATAGCAGCAATCTCCTTGTCAGATTTCTGAGCTTCTCTGATCTTATCCATCAATGTTGACTGAATCTCCAATGTTGCTACATAGCCTCTCAGAACTATTTCCAAACATAGCTCACGAAGGTTTTCTGCTAACTCCTTTGGTACTTCTCCCGTCACTAGGGTGTTGACATGGCTCTTACGACTCAATGCGTCAGCTACCACATTAGCTTTTCCGGGATGGTAATGCAATCTCATGTCATAATCCTTGATGAGCTCCAACCATCTCCTTTGTCTAAGGTTCAACTCCTTCTGCGTGAAAATGTACTTCAAACTCTTGTGATCCGTGTACACCTCACAATGATTTCCAATGAGGAAATGTCTCCACGTCTTCAACGCATGCACTACGGCTGCTAACTCCAAATCATGCGTGGCATAATTCAACTCATGAGGCTTCAGTTGCCGTGAAGCATACGAAACAACTCTCCCTTCCTGCATAAGCACTGCTCCAAGTCCTCGACGTGAAGCGTCGCAATACACCTCATAATCCTTGGTCTGATCTGGCAAAATCAATACTGGTGAGGTAACCAAGCGTTTCTTCAACTCCTGGAAACTAGCCTCACACTCCTCAGTCCATTTGAACTTAGTATCCTTCTTCAACAATTTAGTCATAGGTTTTGCAATCTTTGAAAAATTCTCAATGAATCTCCGGTAGTATCCTGCGAGTCCAATAAAACTCCGGATCTCTCCAACTGTTGTTGGTGTTTCCCATTCGGTTACGGTCTCAACCTTTGTGGGGTCAACTGCTATACCTTCTCCGGATATAACGTGTCCGAGGAATCCAACTTCCTTCAACCAAAACTCACATTTGCTGAATTTGGCGTATAACTGATGTTCCCTTAGTTTCTCCAAAACCAAACGCAAATGTTCCTTATGCTCCTCTTCATTCTTTGAATAAACCAGGATGTCATCAATGAACACTACGACGAACTTATCCAAAAACTCCATAAACACTTTGTTCATCAGGTTCATAAAATAGGCAGGTGCGTTAGTCAATCCAAATGACATAACGGTATACTCATACAGTCCATATCTCGTGGTGAATGCTGTCTTAGGTATGTCCTGCTCCCGAATCTTCAATTGATGGTACCCTGATCGCAAATCGATCTTGGAAAACACTTTAGCTCCTTGCAACCGATCAAACAGATCATTGATCATTGGCAGTGGGTACTTGTTCTTGATGGTTACTTCATTCAATCCCCGATAATCTACAACCATCCTTAATGATCCATCCTTCTTTTCCACTAGAAGTACGGGTGATCCCCAAGGCGAAGAACTTGGGTGAATGTAACCTTTATCTGATAACTCCTTAATCTGATTCTTAATTTCCACCAAATCCTTTGCTGGCGTCCGGTACAGTCGCTTCGATATTGGGCCTGTACCTGGCAAAAGCTCAATCAAAAACTCAATGTCTCTATCCGGTGGCATGCCTGGTAATTCCTCAGGAAATACAGGAAAATCCTTACCACTGGTACTTCTTCTTGCACAACTCCTGTTAGGCAGTTTACTTGTGTCCTGTTTGGCACATGCCGGGATACATACTTGATCCTCCTTCCTTCTGGTGTGGTAAGCAAAATTGACTTACTGGCGCAATCGATGTTTCCTCCATACATCGACAGCCAATCCATACCAAGAATCACATCCAGACCTTGGGATTCCAGAATAATTAAATCCGTTGGGAAAACATGCCTTCCTATACTTAATGGCACTTGGAAACATCCTTGTCTGGCCATGTACTCTGCTCCTGGAGAGCTTACTAGCATAGGTGTTTTAAGAATCCTAGTGGGCAGGCTATACTTTTCCACAAATCCCCTTGATATGTATGAATGCGATGCACCAGTATCGAAAATAACGAGTGCGGTAAATGACTTAACCAAAAACTTACCGATTACTGCATCAGGCTGATCTTCAACCTCCTCCACATTAACGTGGTTCACCTGTCCCCTATTGAAAGGGTTCGGCTTCTTCCCAGAGCTTCCATTGCCATTTCCATTCTGGCCTTCAGGACATTCATTGGCATAATGTCCGGTCTTGGAACACTTGAAACAAGTGACTTGACTCAGGTCTCTCTTGGTTCGGGTCGATGGGGTGGTACGGTTCTGGCCGTTGCTTCCTCCATTCCCATTACCATTCTTGTGGCCATTATGGTTGTGCGAACTACCTCCTCCATGGGTATGCTGAAACTGAAATCCCGGTTTAGGGGTAAAACGGGGCTTCTGCTGGTCTCCAGAGTTATACTTCCCCTGTCCATACTTCCTCTTACGGTTCTCAATCTGCTGTTGCTTCCCTTCAATCATGATGGCAGGATCTACCAACTCCTGGTAGTTGTTGAAACTTGCTACCATCAACTGCATGCTTAGTTCATCATTCAGTCCTTCCAGGAACTTCTCCTGCTTAGCTGCATCCGTAGCAACGTCATCTGGGGCATAACGTGCTAGCTTACTAAAGTCGTCAACGTACTGGCCAACTGTCCTGCCTCCTTGGCGTAAATTGCGAAACTCACGCTTCTTCATGGCCATAGCTCCTGCTGAAACATGGGCAGTGCGGAAAGCTTGCTGAAACTGATCCCATGTGACAGTGTCAACTGGGTAAGTGGCTGTGAAATTCTCCCACCATGCTGCCGCGGGTCCGTCAAGCTGGTGAGCGGCAAACTTCACTTTCTCACCATCTGTGCATCCTGCAGTGGTTAACTCCCTTCCTATCTTGCGGAGCCAATCGTCTGCTACTATTGGCTCGGTGCTACTGGAAAACACCGGCGGATTCAGCCTAAGGAAACGGGCTAAGTGGTCAACAGGTGGTGGTGGTGGTGGGTTGTTGTTGTTGTTCTGCTGGTTCTGGACTAACATCTGCATCAATTGATTCTGCTGCTGGATCAACTGAGTGAGCTCCAGTGGGAATCCGTTGTCACGTCTCGGAGGCATCTGAGGGTTTAGAAAAGACGAGAATTAAGAATAGAGTGAGGTCTAAAGGGAGAACACTACCCCAATGCACATGAGCAAATGCACACAAAATCACTTCATTCAATCAAACAAGGGCTTACAATCGGTATAAAACTATCGCAAAAGTGCTCGAACTATAATGTTTACATGGGGGAATAATAATACTGTCTGGTGGTCATCTAGAAATTTGAACTGGTGGAAGACTCCATGATATCTGCTCCAGCTTCGTCTTCAAAGTCGGGTTCACTTGGATCCGAATTGGTGTCGTCAATGATGATGTAGTTGTCCGGACATGCGACGTACTTGTCTTCCTTCTTGGATGCTAACTTCCTCTTGAGTTATTCAATCTCCTGCTTAAGATCGCCATTGTGTCTCGCTAGAGCTACGATCTCGTCCATGTAGTCCTTGCGTGTAGACTTCAGTTCTCCTTCTAGCTCGATGATCCTTGCCTTTGCATTCTTCAACTCTATCATATCATTGCACATCTGGTTCTCGCGATGTCGAATGTGCTGGTTTAACTCCTGGATGAAAGATGCAATGGATCTATCCTTCTTGGTGCTGACTAACTCCCATTGTTCATCTCGGCGTCCGCAAATCTGGTAGATAGTGTCCTTGAGGTCTTCTTGATAAAATTCTCCAATGCGTCCTATGGTGATATGAGCTGCCATGCTCCTTCCCAGACTCCAGGTTGGTGCATTGAAAATACTATCTATGGGCTTCGTGATTGGCGTGAATGTTCTTCCCGGAACGTGAGCTTGAATCTTCCAGCGCTCCTCTTCAGGCAGAGTGGCGTTGAAGGTTCCCGTGAAGCTTGGTAATCCAATGTTCAGGTACTTGGTGACTTCCTTCAGGTGAAATCCAAATGGTGTGCCTTCATCCGGATGAGCGTACTTAACCTTCGCGTTCGTCATCCTAAAAGAGTAGAAAAGATGAGGAGTTAGAAAATGAGAAGAGAATGGTGATCTATGGCTTTAACTTAGTGGTCGTGTCCTACAGTCAGCGTGTGCTCTGATACCATCTCTGTGGCGACCCGACCCGAATGGATCAAGTCTACTGTGCTCCGGTGTCATCCCTGGATCAGTAATGCTGACACCAAACAGTACTTCGAAGGATTTATAGCAGATTTGCAATCACACACTTATTACATCGTTATCTCAAAGAGAACTTATTACAATAAATATGGCTTAAGGCCATCTAGTGTCGATAACAGCGGAAGACTTGGAAGATAAATGGGTCCATCAACTCCAACGGCATCACTGAGAATAGAACCATGACCTAAAAACACCTTACTCGTCGTCTGAAAAGTCTGCAACATGAAAGTTGCAGCCCGAAAACGGGTCAGCACATGGAATATGCTGGCAATGTAACACATAGAGAGTAATGGAATGAAACAGCTATACTATATGCATATATGGCTGGTGGAAAGCTCTATGGTTACAGTTTTGTGTAAAGCCAGTTTTTCCCTACTACAAAGGAATAAATTTATTTAACTATCATGGTAGTTGTTAAACATCGAGAATGGTTGACAGCATTCCGATCCCAATTAAGTGAACAATTAAAACCAAACAACATTAATTAGAAGTAACGTGATGAGATTCACATGATATTCAAGTACTAGATACTCAAGTTGTCCATAACCGGGGACACGGCTAATCATGATTAGTTCGTACACTCTGCAGAGGTTTGCGCACTTTTCCCCACAAGACTCGATCGCCTCCGTTTGGTTTCTCGCACTACAGGGTGTTTGAGAAGACGGATGACCGAGACACAGTCTTTCAGAAGCGCTAGCACCATACATGTGGGTAGACCGGTACACCTACTTTCCCCTACATCTGCTAGTCTACCCGTAAGAGTTCGCACGACTTAGTCAACTATGCCAGAGCCCATAATGGCTTGTGGCTGCACACAGAAGTTACTAGCATGAATGATCTTATGATCCCTTTGAGCCTGGGTGGCGGTCCGAAATAAAAACAGGCAAGTCCTGATAGACATCAGGTGCCTCAATCCACCCAGATGTGTGTTTAAGTTGCCACCTTAGATAAACCATTAAAATTAATAAACTCGCATCTGTCATGGATATCACTCACCCAATCCACGTCTACTAGCATAGCATGGCATAATAAGCAAACGTAGAAGTAACTCCCAAAGGTTTCATAATAATATAGGTAATAGGTACTACCTCATCTACTTCCCATCCCACAATTTAATTAGATCCTAATCATGCAGTGTGAGAGGATTGATCTAATGCAATAAAACATGGGTTGTAAAAAAGGTATGATCAAAGTGTTACTTGCCTTGCTGATGATCCGCAAGACCTAGGGTTTCGAAGTAACAAGCGGCGCAATCCGGGTGATCTATCCGCAGACAAAAAACAAGCACACAATAAGTAATCATCTAATGCACAGGTAAAACTCGAACAAGAGAACGAACCAGAAAGTTCAACTTAAGAACTCCGGTTGCAAAGAAAGAAAGAACCGAACAGACGACGGAAAAACAAACGGCGGAAGAAAACAACTCGGTTCTAGCAAGTTGAATCTAGGTCAATTTTTACCGTAGCAAAGTCTTGTTCAAGTTGATTAGACGGAACGGCGGTTTCGAAATGAAACTCCAGGCGCTTGAATCACCTGATTCCGATAAACGAGCGAAAAGAAAGACTAGAACGAAGATCGGATCTGGGATCGCGATCGGAGAATCGCGGAATAAATCCGACGAGAAAGAAAACGAAGAACGGTTAAACGAACGGACATCGTTAACCGGGAAAGAATCGGTGATCACGTTCGTTGAGACGAACAGTCCGAAAGAAGAACGAAAACCGATCTAGGGTTTCGGAAGAAAACCGAAACAAAAACCGGAAGAAAAAGAAAAGAATCAGAGAGAAAACGGAACGGTTCTTTTAGGAAAAACCGGACCGGGGAAGAAAAAGAGAGGCGCGGCTACCTCGGGAGGCGGGCTCCGGGTGGCGGCGGCTAAGGGCGGCGGCGGCGGCTTAGGCGCGGGGCGGCGCGGCTATGGCGGCGGCGGCGCGGCTAAGGCGGCGGCTTGGGGCTGCGCGCTGCTGCTTGCTGCGGCTTAGGAGGAGAGGGGCTTGGGGTTTTGATGTGAGGAGAGGGGGGGTGCTTGGGTATTTATACTAGGAGGGGGAGGGGGTTTCTTGGGGGAGGGGGCAAGCAAAAAAGGGGGGGGCGGCCTAGAGTCCTACCAGGACTCGGCCTAGGGCGGGGCGCAAGGTAGGCGGTGGGGCTGGCGCTGGCGCGCAGGGCGGCTGGCGGTTGGGCCGGCCGGCTGGGCCCTTGGCCCAGGAGGGCGCTGCTCTTTTTTTTAACTGGATTCGCGCGCAAAAAAACAAAAGAAAAGAAAATCTAAACGAACTCCAAAATTCCTAAAGTAAATTTTCTCCGACTCCTAAAAATGAGCCGAACAAAATGAACTTTTCTCCGGACCTAGAATGCAATTTTTGAAAACACGCATTTTTCCCTATCCGAATAAAAAGCAAACAAAACTCCGGCAAAACCAAAATTTGATTTATTCATTAGATCTTCATTTTTCCTAAATTTGGGAAAGTCATATTATTCCCTCTCTCATATTTGATATAGGAAAATGATTGAAGATGAAATAAATAAATCAAATGATCCTCTTTTCAAAATTTGAGAAAACTCAAATATGAAAATAACGAAATCTCCAACTCTCTCCGTGGGTCCTTGAGTTGCGTGAAATTTCTAGGATCGACCAAAATGCAAGAAAATATGCTATGCATGATGATCTAGTGTATAACATTCCAAATTGCAAATTTTGGATGTTACAATGCCATTGATCTGTCAAGTGATGAAGATCTTGCAGATGACGCTCTTGAGCAACTCATCAAGAGCAAAGAAGAAGCAGAAATCTTCAATGATCTGCCTCTCTTTGATGTAACAATCATCCACAACTTCATTGATGAATGGTTTGACACGCCAAACATCAGCTTCGAAGATCTCCAACTACCCATTGGCCTCAGTGTCGCCTTCCATGGCGCCATTGCTTCAGAGTTAGCTATCGCCCAGCGCATTGTTGAACTGAAGCAGAAGATTGACTTTGAGAAATCTCAGTTCAAGAAGCATATGGCCAAGCTCAGCGTGCAAGATGTGAAGAATTTCAGGGTTCAAGATTATGCTGCACGAGCTCAAGGAAGCCTTTCTAAAGAAACGTGCAGAAGCTCAGGGTTCTCATGAGCGCATGAAGGTCCTGGCTGATAGGTGTGTGCAAGCCTACAATGAGGCTGAGAAGCGCAAGGCCCTTGGGCGTCCTCGCATCGACCCCAGGATGGCTGCCAAGAAGCAGAAGAAGCCCGCTATGGCTGAACCTGAAGCACCAAGGTAGGAGGCAGATCCCCTTGTCTTCCCAACTAGCATGACTGGCCCGAAGCCAAAGGTCAGGTCAACCGTTTCAGAACTGAAGAAGACCAGGACTGCTGAGGCTGAAGCAAGGAAGATAAAACATCCTGAAGCCTCTGCTATTTCCCCCGCCAAGAAGAAAAGAATGACCAAGAAGGAATGGGCTGCTCCCACAGAGCCCTTGATTGTTGAACCCATTTCCATGGTTCACCCCGACGCCGATCCACAAGAACGTCAACTGACCGTCCATGAGCCTGCTTTCACAGAGGCTCATGAAGCTGAAGACTTTCTAGCAGCTGATCCCATCGTTGCTAAAGACATTGGTCATCATGATCATGTTGAAGATGATGCAGCCCTTCCTCAGCTAGAACACCAACAGGTATCATCGCCTGTGCTAACGCACAGCGAACTCATCAGCATTGGTCGTCCACTGACGCCAATTGCACAGGATGCTTCATGGGCGGATCTCCCACAAGAGAATGAAGACCTTGAGGCCCAGCCAACAGCAACTCCACAGGCGTCACCCACATTGCGCAGGCTTCGCAAAGGTCCAAGGCCTCAAGTCTCTGCTGAAGACAATCCGGCTGCATCAGCCACGAAAGAAGAAGTCCCACAAGTTGCCACTCCCCTGTCCCACCAAGAAGCAGTTTTCGAGGAGAACGTGATCGTGACCGATCCTCCTGCTCGTCAAGTGGAGGTTGAACATCTTGAGGCTGCCACCACCAACACCACTGAAGCCACTGACGCTGTCATGGCTGAAGCTAATGTGGAGCCCTCACCAACAAAAGCACCAGAAGTCAGCGAAGCCACTGATCCCGCCACTTCTGTTCCTGAGTCTGCTACCGGTCCCCAGTTCGACTATCATGTTGAGCATAGGCCTCAGGTACAGAAGCCAATCCCAAGATTGCCAAGGTTCCCAGGTCCTGCATCAGCACCTGGCTCCTTCAATATCAATGGCTTCAGAGCAGACAACACATTCTTCAACAGCTCCAAGAACCCCAACTCCAGGGAAAGAATACCATCTGATCGGTTCTGGAGTTATCCGCAGCGAAGCTAATACTCATGCATTCTTTACAACCAAGGTCGCATCTTCCCACACAAGCGCCTTGACATTGAAGCAATAGCTAGTCTGCCCTGTCTGGAAGAAGCTCTGGATTGCTTCAAAGAGGTTGGACTGCTGCCGTTCGTCACTGACCAACAGCATTGGAATGAAGAGTTGCTGCTCCAATTCTATGCCACACTTCACATCCGCGGGTATAGCAGAGATCCAAAGACTTGGGTCCTGGAGTGGATGACAGGAAAGGTTCATCACGAAGCCAAAGCCTTTGACATCATTGAGCTCACTGGTTTGCCCACTCCTGGCGATCTCTACGAGCATGGCTGTCAGCTTCATAGTGAAGCTATTGAGAGCATCTTTCAGAAGACTGAACCTAATATGAGTCAGATGCTTAGTATGATGAAGCCATTGCCCCAAGATGCTGCTTATCCCACGGAGTTCTTCGTTGAAGACCTTGAGTATCTGCCAAGAACCATTTATCACATCATAAGGCGAACTCTCTGGCCAATCAAAGGACATTCTCCCCATGCCAAGCTGCAAGGTGCAATGAAGACTTTGGTCTTCTACATTCTTCATGGAAAATGCTTCAATACACAGGATTTCTTCATTCGCCAACTTGCTGCATCTGGGTGATGCGGCTGATCAAACTTCACTCCGCTATCTCATATCAGCCCTCAGCCCGCAACCATCGGATCTTTTTGCTTGATGTGGATATGTCTATTGAAGCCATCTATCCTGAGCCTGCCAAGGAACCTCTCAGTCTTCAGAATGCAGAGCATCAAAGTTTCACTCAGAACGTTGAAGGCGTGGAAGCCGTAACTCGTGTGTATCCTTTGGCTGGCACTACACGTGCACCGCATCCTGCTCTCACTGAAGCCACTGACAGTACAACTGCTCCACGACCCAAGAAGCGCACTCGTGTTCTCAACGACCGAGAGCTTCTTGTGGCTCTTCATCAGAAACAGGATATGCATCATGACTGGCTGAAGCGTCAGATGCAAAGCCTCTTGGTGGATGTTAATCGCATTCGCAATCTTGCCACCAAGAATGCTTTTGTTGCCCATGAAACCTCTCGCCACACATGGAAAGGGCTAACGCTGATGTGTTCTGAAGATGATCTTCAAGAGGATGGCTTCACTGAGCGATTCAAGTTTGACTCCACACCTCCTCGAAGGGCAGTGCTGCGACGAACTCCATCCCTTGAAGACTCTGAGTTCTCTTCCTCTGCTGCAACTGTGAATGCCAGAGTGATCGAGGATGAAGACGATGCTACTTCACCGCCACCTCCTTCAGCATGCTTCGACTCTGCTCCAAGATCTTCAGCACCGCCAAACACCACCAACGACCCTGCTGCTTCACCTACTCCTCATGGGGACGAGTAGATGCTCTATGTCTTCAAACCTTTTTGGTCCTTACTGACAAAAGGGGGAGAAGCATATGAGGTTGATAGTCTTCAAGCGGGTCCATATGGGCGGGTGCTTTATATTTTGCTTCGTGCTTACAACTCTCGTTTTGCTACATTTGGTTCTTTGAGTTGTAACACTTAAACTCGATGGTCGTCTGCTACTTATGTGCCACCTTGTGTTGCGATGATAAATTCCGCATGTGCGACGATAAATTCCGCACTTAGATCATTCTGCAGACGTCCATTTTCCATTATGCATGTCATTATCTTCATATACTTTCACATGCATAGTGGATTGTCATCATAAGTGGAAGTGGATCTCCACAAGTACAACCTGCCATGTGCATTTGCATTCGAAAAGCAAATTACTTATATGCACATCTTCAGGGGGAGCCCTTGCAACTTATGAAGACAATTCCTTATCCTTTACAATTTCACAGATTATATTCCCCGTTGAAAACTTCAACTAGTTTGTCATCAATCACCAAAAAGGGGGAGATTGTAAGTGCATCTAGTGCCACCCCTAGTTGGTTTTGGAGTATTGACGACAAACCTAGTTGAGGGACTAATGTGTTTGTGAGAATTGCAGGATAACACAGGTAGAAGTCCCTCATTGATTCGGTTTTCCTACCAGAGATGACCCCTAAAAATGTATGAAGACATTGAAGTCAAAGGTGGTATATGAAGATATTCACATTGAAGACTATGACAAGAGAAGACACCACATGAAGCCTATGGAGCTCGAAGACTTAGATCTTTCGTAGTTCTCTTTCTTCTGTGTTGAGTCATAGGAACCACCGTACTGTTAAGTGGGGTCCAAGAGAACGAGTCAGAATGACTGAAGTGATGCTTAAACAAAACCTATGTCTTCGAGTGAAGACTTTGAGAGCGAATCTTGTCCAGAGTCGGGCAAGTCAGCTTTGCTTGAAGCCCAAGTAAAGTTGCCGTGTGAGTTTGAAATCTGACCGTTGGAACACGTGTCAGTTCCTTAGTGACCCAGGGTCATTTCGGACAAATCAGGTTGGGTTGCCAAGTGGCTATAAATAGCCCACCCCCTACAACCATAAACGGTTGGCTGCTCAGATTCAGAGTACGGCTTTTGTCGTTTGAGAGCAACCCACCTTGAAGCCTTTGAGAAAGAATTCCTTGCGAGGATAAAGCCCTAACCACCCAGAGCCAAAGAGAATTAGGCATCACTTAAGTCTTCTTGTCTGTGTGATCTGAAGACTTATTGCACTTGAGGACTGTGCATCCTCCAGCTGGTTAGGCGTCGCGTTCTAAGCATCCAAGAGACATTGTGGATTGCCAGTGAACGAAGTCTGTGAAGGTTTGGGAGTCTACCTTGAAGACTTACCAGAGTGATTGGGCGAGGTCTTTGTGACCTTAGCTCATGGGGAATACGGTGAGGACTGGGTGTCCTGAGCTGCGTGTTCAGGACTGGGTGTCCGGGACTGTGTGTCCTAAGGTTTAAATACCTAGCCGCCCTAACCAGACGTACAGTTGTCACAGCAACTGGAACTGGTCCAACAAATCATTGTCTTCAGCGAGTCACTGGTTTCATCTTCCCTTCCCTTTACTTACTGTTACTCCTTGTGAAGTCATTGTATGTTCGCACTATTTTTTGTCTTCACTGAGTGACTGCGTGTTCTGTGTGGCTTCACAATATCTTCCTACCTGATCCTTACTACATTGCTGCTATTAGTCATTGTGCTTTCACTCTATTGAATACTTGACTATGGCTTGCCTAGTGTAGTCTACCTTCCGCTGTAGGGTAATAGGTTTATTTCTATCGGTTGTCTTCATAACTTCCACGTTTTGAAGACTTTCATAAAAATCGCCTATTCACCCACCCTCTAGTCAATATAACGCACTTTCAGCTACCCCATTACACAACTACACCAGGACCAAGTTTCACATGCAACATCTATAACATTTCGAAATTAGCATCATAGACGGTACATAGACAGATGTATCTCATCTGGGAAACTGCTGAAGCAGAAGGCGAATATTGAGCCTTCATTGATTTTGAAGGTCTTTGCAACTTTAGGCCAGTGCCTGTGGATGATTGACTGTCCATCCTTCGTCCTCTTTAGGAACACTTCAATATTGAACCGTGGGTGTTGTATGAATACCTTCCTCGCCTCCTGACCATACAGGTGGTTTGAGAGGTAATCATCAGTGAACTGCTTTGGAAAGGCCTGAAGACAAGGATGTGCATAAATATCTCCTCTATATTGGAAATGGGGCAAAGGAATAAAAAGGCAAGGTATAATAGTTAGTACCGTCCTATAGTGAACTGATGTCTTCTTCATTGTGCAGATAAAGATCTTGTTGTTTTTTGTCGCTAATTTCTTTATCCTAACAATCTTTTTGAGTTTCTTGACTTGACTGATATTCATGGACAACTCATTTCCCCATATGCAAAAAGGGTCGAACAGTGGGTCAAAACCTCTGACAGCAGGACCTACACGTGCAAGACCAAATTGTTAAAAACCTACATATTATAATGGTTCCTACAATTGCACAATAATGTGCTATTAGACAATGGACCATGCACGTGCTAACCTCGATTGTAAACCTCAGTGCTTCCCATTGTTTCCCTGCAACACATATAAGGTAATTAGTCATCAGGTTAAGTAAGGGTTCGCATGCTATCAGTAAAATATGTTGATGGAAAATAAGCACATTGCAGATTCATCAGATTAATTCAAGCCACACGGAAAACCCATTTATCCAAACCAAGCATGATTAATAACTAGGAAATATAGCACTTGTATATGTTTCTCATGTATTAAGTGCAGCCAAATTTGATTTATTCCTCACATGCACAACAATACAAAATTCTACCCACGACAATTGGACATCGCATTGCAGAATTGAACCAAGCAGTTAACTAAACACCACCACAAATCAACCAAGCATTAACTGAGCACCACATTGCACAATATAACATACTCCTAATAGAAGATCAAACAGTTAACTACAGCCAATTGTAGCAATTGTATTTGTTTCTCATGTATTTACTATAGCCAAATTCAATTCATTCCTCACATGGTATACAATAACAGAATGCACGCACAACTATTGAACATCGCATTGCATAATTGAACCGAACAGTTAACTAAACACCACAACACAAATGAACCAAACATTAACTAAGCACCACATTGCACAATGTATAACCAAACCAAGCATGCTTGAAAACTTAGAAATATAGCAATTGTATTCGTTTCTCATGCATTTTGTAAAGATAAATTCTATTTATTTCTCACATGAAAGACAATACAAAATTGCAGCCTGAAGAATTGAACAACATATTTGCAGAATTGAACCAAATAGTTAAATGAAGACGACAACTAGTTAACAAAAAGTTAATAAGTGAGCACCACACTGCACGACATATAGAACATATACACTAGAGCAACAGATTGCATGGTAAAATTAGATAGCACAATTCACTAGAATTTGTGAAGGAAAGGAAGGAGTAGCACACGCAACAAGTAAACCGAGCATGCTTAACCGGCGTAGCTAGCAAATGGCAAGGTGCTCCTTCAAGATCTGGGGGTCGGCACGAATGGTAGCCATCGCGACCTCATCCGCGTGTGCGGCCGCGATTTGCTTCTCCGCTACCAAATGCTCCTTGAGGTCATGGCTATACTGCATGCACCATGGCTTAGGCCAACACTTATTTGGTGGAGGGGTCGGTGATTTGGGTGGAAGGTGCCGTGCTCGCGCCAGCAGTCGAGGCATGTGGGATGTGGAAGGAGGAGGATGGGGGCGGGTGTGGATTACCTACCTGGATAGGCAAGGTCGAGGAGCGTGAAGGAGGGTCGCCGGCGAGGAGGCGACGGTGCTGCAAGCAAGGAGTGAAGGTTTCAACTTGGAAAGGAAGGCGGGAAGAGGGGAAATGTGGCTTTTGGTAAGGGGGAGGGGGCGGGGAGGTAGATATTTCCGCGGACGCCGAAAATTTGGAATCGCTTCAGCGAAAAAACTGGAGCGCAAAGTGTCATCAGACACGGTCCCTTATTCAGAACTGTGTATGATATGTGAACATCACAAACGATTCAGATAGCTTAACCCGTGTGTGTTGAGTTTGAACGTCAAAAATTTTGGTTCAAATTTCCCTGGTTACAGTGGTCATCCACGTCATTGCATAATTTGGGTACACAAAGGAGACTAACCTCTTAATCGAGAAAGTTCATCAATTAACCAAAGCTAGCTGACCGAAACATTACTCTAACAAATTAAAGACCAGCGCTCTAAATTAAACAAACACAAAGAGTACTACTACGGTCGGTGCTCGTCGATCTCCACTGCCGCCTCCATGTCCAGCTTGCGCTCGACGGTCTCCTAGGGAAGGGGCTCCATGGCATAAATTGGACCATACTCGCCAAGCATCTCGCCATCCGCGTCCGCCATATCTTTGGAATAGGCCACCATGAGCTGGGCGTGGGCGGTCTTGATCTAGTCTCTGGCGGGCTTCGTCGTGGCAAGGTATGCCGCGTAGGAACGAACGGATGCTCGAACTCTCTCAGCGATTGCCAGCTCTTCGGCCGTGGGTTGCCGACCATTGTCGGAGAAGCTTCGTTTGATTTGTGCGGTGACCGCCATGAGCTGGGCATGGACGGCGTCGAGATGGCAGTGGGCGGCCTCCATCAGGGCTAAGATTGCCGCTGCGGAACGGACATCTACTGTGCCGCTCTCGCCAGTTGCTATCCCCGAGGCAGATGCTGCTGCTGCCGCCTGAGAAGCAGCAGCGGCCGTTTGGGCTGCCTTGGCCGCCCGGACGCAGATTGTGGTCGCCCTCATGAAGCTTTTTAGCACGCACCGGGCGGCTGCGGCCGCGCTCTCGTCGGAGTGGGCCGCCGAAGTTTCCCTCACAACATGGGTCCATGTCCCCATCTTTCATCGGCGACGAATGAATAGTGAAATGATATTTGGGTTTTAGCTAGTGTGCTTGACACGCTGGCTGTGGACTGTAGCCGATGCACCTTCTCTTGTAAGCCATAGGCGTACTATAAACCGATGGTGCTCCAAGATATTTTGTGCTGCATCTCACACGGTTGGTGATAATAAACTGTGTGCAATCTACTTGATTTATCACCTTGATTTGAGTTACATAATGGGGTCACAGCTACAAAGGATGGTGTTTGAATTGTTACAACTTTTATCCGCAGTGAACATGCAACTATAGGTGTGTCTTCAAAAAAATTGGAATTATTCAGGGTTCGTTTGGACGTTTTTATATATTAACTTGGTTTTGTAGGCATTTCAGGTGCATAATTCTAATTTCAACTACATGCACATGCTCCAGTGCATATACATGGGTTGAAAAAACAAATATGTGTCCTTGGTTGCATGCTTAGGTCCCATGCAAGAAATGGGAATGAATGTCACACACCCTGCCACCGTCACTCGGCCGCAAACATTGAGATACTTGGTTTTCAAATTCTAGTAAATTCAAAACTCGTTTGAAATTCATGAAACTTGGCATGCTATTATGGAGCAGCATCAACATGCCGTGATAAAAAGTTTGTCCCATTTGGGGCAGGTTTGGGTATAAGCTTCTGACAAACCAGAGCTTCTCACAACAAGCATGATAGTTTCGTAGGGAACGTGCCACCTTTGGGGACGAAACGATATCCGTTGCCTCTTATTGCTTTCAAAAATTTTAGAGTGTCAACATAGAACAACAGGAGTGTTGTGTTTGTAATTTTTTAGGGTCCGTTTGGACATTTTTATACATTAACAGGGTTTTCCAGGAATTTTATGCACATAATTCAAATTTGAAATACATGCACATGCTAAAGTGCATATAAACTGGTTGAAATAACAAATATGTGTCCTTGGTTGCATGCTTAGGTCCCATGCAAGAAATGGGAATGAATGTCACACACCCTCCCACTGTCACTCGGCCGCAAACATTGAGATACCTAGTTTTTAAATTCTAATAAATCCAAAACTCGTTTGAAATTCATGAAACTTGGCATGCTATCATGGAGCGGCATCAACATGTCGTGGTAAAAAAATTGTTCCTTTGGGGAAGGTTTGGGTACGTATAAGCTTCTCACAAACCAGAGCTTCTCACAACAAGCATGATGGTTTCGGTAGGGAACGAGCCACCTTTCGGGACGAAACAATATCCGTTGCCTCTTATTGCTTTCAAATTTTTTAGAGTGTCAACATAGAACAACAGGAGTGGCGTGTTCAATTTTGGAATTTTTCGGGGTTCGTTTGTACATTTTCATACATTAACTGGGTTTTCCAGGCATTTTATGCGCATAATTCAAATTTGAACTACATGCACATTCTCTAGTGCATATAAAATGGTTGAAAAATCAAATATATGTCCTTGGTTGCATGCTTAGGTCCCATGCAAGAAATGGGAATGAATTTCAAACACGCTGCCGTCGTCACTCGGCCGCAAACATTGAGATACCTGGTTTTTAAATTCCAATAGATCCAAAACTCATATGAAATTCATGAAACTTGGCATGCTATCATGGAGCGGCATCAACATGATGTGGTAAAATTTTTGTCCCATTTGGGGCAGGTTTGGGTATAAGCTTCTCACAAACCAGAGCTTCTCACAACAAGCGTGATGGTTTCGGTAGGGAACATGCCACCTTTGGGGACGAAATGATATCCGTTGCCTCTTATTGCTTTCAAAATATTTTGAGTGTCAACATAGAACAACAAGAGTGTTGTGTTCAATTTTGGAATTTTTGGGGTTCGTTTGGACATTTTTATACATTAACTGGGTTTTTCAGGCATTTTATGTGCATAATTCAAATTTGAACTACATGCACATTCTCCAGTGCATATAAATTGGTTGAAAAATTAAATATGTGTCCTTGGGTGCATACTTAGTTCCCATGCAAGAAATGGGAATGAATTTCAAACACCAAGGCACCGTTGATTGCCGGCAAAACATTTGGATGCCTGGTTTTTAAATTCTAGTAAATCAAAAACTCATCTGAAATTCATGAAACTTGGCATGCTATCATGGAGCAACATCAACATGCCGTGGTAAAATTTTTGTCCCATTTGGGGCAGGTTTGGGTATATGCTTCTCACAAACCGGAGCTTCTCACAACAAGCATGATGGTTTTCGGTAGGAAACGTCCCACCTTTGGGGACAAAACAATATCCATTGCCTCTTATTGCTTTCAAATTTTTTACTCGTGTCAACATAGAATAACAGGAGTGTTGTGTGAATTTTTGTGAACTTTCGGGGTTCGTTTGGACATTTTTATGCATTAACTGAGTTTTCAATGCATTTATGCGCATAATTAAAATTTGAACTACATGCACATGCTCCAGTGCATATAAATTGGTTGAAAAATCAAATCTGTGTCCTTGGGTGCATGCTTAGGTCCCATGGAAGAAATGAGAATGAATTTCAAACACCAGGGCACCATTGATTTCCGAAAAAACATTGAGATGCATGGTTTTTAAATTCTAGTAAATCCAAAACTCGCCTGAAGTTCATGAAACTTGGCATGCTATCATGGAGTGGCATCAACATGTCGTGGTAAAAATTTAGTCCCATTTGGGGCAGGTTTGGGTATATGCTTCTCACAAACCGGAGCTTCTCACAACAAGCATGATGGTTTTCGGTAGGGAACGCCCCACCTTTGGGGACGAAATGATATCCATTGCCTCTTACTGCTTTCAATTTTTTTCTCGTGTCAACATAGAACACCAGAAGTGTTGTGTGAATTTTTGTGATTTTTCGGGGTTCGTTTGGACATTTTTATGCATTAACTGAGTTTTCAATGCATTTATGTGCATAATTCTAATTTGAACTACATGCACATGCTCCAGTGCATATAAATTGGTTGAAGAATCAAATTTGTGTCCTTGGGTGCATGCTTAGGTCCCATGCAAGAAATGGGAATGCATTTCAAACACTAGGCACTGTTGATTGCCGGCAAAACATTGAGATGCCTGGTTTTTAAATTCTAGTAAATCCAAAAGTCATCTGAAATTCATGAAACTTGGCATGCTATCATGGAATTGGACCCGACATGTTGTTATATTTTTCATGTCCATTTTAAAAGAAGGCGCACTTGAATAATGACAACCAACAAAGGCATTTTGAAAAAATAGCTACCACTTTAATATCTCAAACATTTGTATAATTCAAATCGTGTGCGTTTTGTTGACCATTCACATGACGCCACATGTCTTAGTTTTAATGGCTGTAGGAGCTGCCGTGCGGACAACTGCTTGACCTTGACTGAACGGGAGGCATGCGAGCGCCGTCCAGTGCGCAGGCTGACTGAGAGGCGTGCAAGCTATCGTCGAGTGCATAGGCTCATCAGGAAGCGTGCGAGTTGTATGCTACATAGGCTCACTTGGAAGCGAGCCCTTTGACTTCCATGGCCACCGCCTTGCTCGCATCCTCTTCATTAATGGCGCCCAAGCCACAGTTTAATTCACTTTTTAAATATAAAACACTCATCGTAAACGTTTTAGTTAGAACACCCATATGCAAACCAACAACTTCCCCAAGAAGCCAAGAGAAAATGTGCCGAGCAGGATTTCTGCAGCTCTTGATCGCAAACGTTCCAGATAGAACACCCGTATGCAAAGTGAGAGCAGCGCAGGATTTGTGCATCCCTTCAAATCAAACAGTTGTTTTGGATGACCCGTGTGCAACCACGTACAAACAATTTGGTAAGATTTTCATCTGTCATATTGAGTATGTTGCCATTTGTTAAACTGGAAACATTTACATTTGTTGATCTAGTAACGTTGCCATTTTTCAATCCTTGTAACACTGCGATTTTTCAAAATATGCAGCTAGAAATCATTAGCACTATCTAATTTTTGCAACTAAAATCCAGTAATTAAGCATAGATTTCATTCATAGATTAAGCAGTCGTTCTTAATTTATACAAACAGTTCAACTCGACAGCTGAACCAACCAAACTTCTCCCCAATTGTTGCAACCACATACTGAAATAGCTAGTTCAACTATATATACTAGCTAATTTTAAGTACATTGTATAGTTCAACCACACATCTATACTCAGATGAACTGAACAAAATAGCCCCTAAATACTACTACTACCACGGAGGGGCTTTGTGCTGCTTCCGGCAGCCTCTCCTCTGCCGAGCGCGTTCGCCCGCTCAGTAAGAGGCAGAGGAGGAGGAGGAGCCTACCGACGAGCTGGACAAATGCAATACGGTGCATACCGCTGCTGCACGTTCAACGACGCTCGCCAGCTCGAATGCCCACTGCCGCTCCAGACGATCCCTCTTGAAGCGGCCAGACTACTCGTAGATCTCCAGATTCCTCACCTCTACGTCGGCGTGTGCTGCGGCCACGGCTGAGGTAAGGCTCTTTGCGTGCTCGACGAGGCGCTCCTCCTCCTCCTGCAGGAAATCGATGTAGCGCGCAAGGTCGCTGACGCACGTGCGGGCCTCCACCTCTGCCTCCCGCCTTCGGCGCGGCAGCGGAGCGGGTGATAATCCCGGCGGTCGAGGGTGGGCTGGCGGCCACGGCCGCTGATGATGGGGTGGTGGCCACGACCACCACCTCCCGCCTTCGGGCCGCAGTGGAGGAGCGGGTGATGGCCACGGTGGCCGGCAGTGGGGTGGCGGCTACGGTGGCCACCTCCCGCCTTCGGGCCATGGTGGCGAAGCGGAGATGGCCCTGGCTTTCGATGGTGGTGTGGCGGCAATGGCGGCCGGCAACAGCTGCCGACGGGCAGCGGTGGCGGAGCGTGTGGTGGGTGTTCTGCACACACCCAACAGGGATGCCACGCGCACTACACTATGTCGGGGACTGCGCCGCCGCCGCGGTGTAGCCTTCCAGTTGGAGCTATCCTCTAATGACGGTGGAGTGGCTGAGCGACGACGACGGACTGGTGCCATTGGTGATTGTGGGAGAAGCAGACGAGATAAGCTACAGGGAAGGAGGGGAAAATGCGCCGCAGGACTCGCTGGCCGTGAGGGTTTTTATAGCAGGCCGGTAAGCATTGGGATTTTGGGGGATTTCACCGAGTCGGGCGGGAAGCTTGCGTGGGAACCTGCGAGGTTGCGCGGGAACGGGCTCACAGACGGTTCATTGGCGCCACCGTTTGGCCAAAAGAATGCCCCCACGCGCTGCGCAAGCTTGTGCTGTAAGCCGTCTGCGGTAGTCGGGTGACAAGATGTGCGAGAGGAGGAAGAGAGGACACGTACACATATAGTTATACCACCGTCCTGGTTTATAAGTAGGATTTAACTAATAACATAGGAATGCATGTCGCCAAAGATTATATCGTTGGAGTCGTATTTGAACATAATCTCGAGCTATACAATTTTTGTAACATGCATTAACACTTTTTGGTTAAATTTAAGGTTATATACTAGCAAGCATTTGCTCACAACACACACGGCTTATTCCACCACAAACAGCTCGGATGGATCAACTGTATGCCACGTATCGCACACGCAACTCTAATCTGATTCGTGCTTGATGTCTTCGACATCCCTTGCACAGTTCCTCTGCTCGCGTCCCTCGGCAAGCTCTACTCACCGTTAGGCGCAGCGGCACGCTCTGTCGTGTCCGTTGGCGCGCTCGGCTTATGGATAGCTTTTCCTTGCGCGTTCAATTGCTATATGCATATATATATATACGCCATTGAGGCGACCGTGGAGCGCTCTGCTGGCGTCCCTCCACGCGCGCTCTGCCAGCGGTTGGACGTGCGCACGATCACGTCGGGGGGCCCATACGCATGCGGTTGTGCCGCGCGCGTTGCCACGCGATGCAGTTACGTGCGGCACGATGGAGTTATGCGCTGCAAATTAGAACTGCCATCAAGGCCTGCCGATATTCCTGGCCGTCCGGCTTCCCCTTTAATTCCCGTGGCCATTATAACCTGAGTCTCTTCAACCTTTCGATCGCGCCCCACAACACAACAAGCACACCCACGACGACACATAGAGAGGGGATGTCCAGCGGCGCTCCAATGGAGCATAGAGTGGAGACCCACGCGAGGGAGACGGATCTCTCGGTGGTGTACACCATCGACCCGGCCATGGTGGACGACTACATCAACAGCGTTGAGCAGTTGCTTGCTGGAGACAAGTACAAGGTGGTCGACATCGACCTCCAGTACACCGCCGGTCGTCCCGGCATAGATCAGAAGGTTGTCGTCGCCCAGTTGTGTGTGCGCCATCATGTCCTCATCTACCACTATTGCATGGCCACAGAGCCTTGCGACCGTTTCAATAGGTTTGTCAATAGCACCGACTACAAGTTCGCCACGGTGGAAACCAAAGACGATGTAAATGCGCTCAGTGTTACGGGCTTGGCCTGCAAGAACCTTGTCGAAATCCGTGACCACTATAGGGTCTAGGGCAGCACGAAGAAGGACTCCCTGGTCGAACTTGCCTCGGCCATCATCAACCCCTACTACGAAAAGATGAAGCAGGATGCCCAGAGAATAAGCCCCCTATCCTGGCACAGGACCTGAAGGCGGCAACTGGATGAACGTCACCTCAGGTTCGCGGCCAAGAGCATGTACACATGCTACGAGATGCACAGGCAGATCGTTGACATGAGGAAGTGCCTCGTTACCCAAATCGATGAGCTCGGATCGAGCCACAAGCAGAGCAAGCGTCACAAGAAGTAGATGATGATCAGATGAGTTAATCATGCATGTAATATATAGTTTACTTTATTGGTATGTGGAAATGTCATGTGTGTAGTAGCCAGCTATGTAATTATGCATGTAATAGTTTACTTTGGTGTGTGCAAATGCCATGGTTGTAGTAGCCACCTATATATGTAAGTGGATGTTTAAATTGCTTATGCAAGCATGTCCTTATAAGTGTGTGTGTGTTGTTGTTATGTATGCAATCCCATCACACAATACACACGTCTTATTAGCAGCAACCGTCTGTGTTATTATCGGCATTCACACACATTTCTGATTACAGACCTGTTTGCCACGTATCACACACATCTTGTTCATTGGAACCGTTTCTGTTCTCATGTGTCAACGCAAACAGTTCATCCGAGTGAACCGCATGCCGTATATTGCACACATCTTTGATCTGGCTGACCATTTCCATTGTGTTGCCTAATCACAAACAGTTCATCCGAGTGAACCATATGTTGTGCATCGCACGCACCTTCATCTGGCTGCCCGTTTCTTTTGTTCTTCCTCATCACAAACAATTAATTGAGCTGAACCGTATGCCCTGCATCGCACATGCAACTAAAATCTGAACCGTGTTTGATGCATCCTCCATTACAAACGTTTTGCACTTTTTTTGACGGGTTTTTTACACCACTGTTTGCGATTATGGCATCGCACATAGTTTCGTCGAAGGGTCTCTAATCGTAGTGTCGCATTAGCAGCATCCTACAGTAGTGAGAACATGGCCAATGACGTGAGCCGGGATTCAGTAATGCGAATTTACCCGCATAAGACATCATGGACATGGCTGCAGTAATATGTCGTTCCGCACGACAAACCATTGGAAGGAGGTCTTGGACAGTGGGATGAGAAGTACCAAGTGGCAGTCCAAGATAAGTAAAAGGAATTTTCCCACTCTACATCCAAGGATTTGAGCTATATTCTGGCAAAGGGTGTCTGGAGTGTTGATCGGTATGAGGGTAGATTTCTAGAAGTTGATATTCAGACCGATTGATGTGGCGTAGTCCGTAAGAATTTGTTTCATTCTTGTAACCTGGATTGGGCAAGCAGGCATTACAATGATGGTGCCGTCCGCGTATTTAATGACTGGATAGTCATCATTAGGTCCACGTGCATGGATCGGTAGGGTCAGGAGATTTCTGTGGTAGGCATCGTTTATCGCTGATTGGAGGAGGTCTGCTGTGATCACAAAGATGAGGGGAGACAAGATATCACCTTGTTGGACCCCACAATTGTAGTTAAATTGTCTGCCGAGTACCCCATTTAGGAGTACTGAGGATTTACCCGAGCCGAATATGCATTGAATCCACTGAATCCATTTGGAGTTAAAGCCAAGTTGCCGCATCATCTCAATCATGGCAGAGTGCTGAATGGTGTCGAAGGCTTTTGCAAAGTCTAGCTTGATCAGTACTATCTCTCTTTTGGAGTCCTTGCATTGATGAATAAATTCAAATGCCCAAGCTAGGCAGTCATTGATTGATCTACCTTTGAGAAATCCATATTGGTTACGGTGAATAATGCTCAAGATAACTTTCTGAAGATGATTGGCAAGTAGCTTCATGACCACTTTGAGGCAACAATTGAGATGTGTGATAGGGCAAAATCATTGATCGACTCCAGCGATTGAATCTTTGGGATTAGGGTAATGAAGCCATAGTTTATGCTTTCCAAGTTTAGTGTACCCTCATGGAACTCATTGCACACTCAAAGTGTCACCAGTTTCCACACAATTCCGATCATCCACATCCTTAGTAACATGAATCAAAGTTGTAGGTGTCACAAAATAAAAGTCATCACTACAAAAAAAGACACATCCGTGACATTTTGGGCCGAACGAATTTTTTCTGTCATGCTTATGACACTTCTATGACGATAATTATGAAAAAACCTCGTATCATCATAGATGTGGTGGGCTCCTACTTCTATGACAAAAAATCATGACCGAAAATGGGCTTTTTGTCCTGGGCGGGCCGGAGACGCAGCTGCATGACATTCTTTGGGCCGTCCATGACGGAAAAAACCATGGTAGAAGCAAGGGCGAGGAAAATATCGGGGAGTTCCCGGTTACGTTGGGTGGTCGGGGCTGAGCGATGCACGGAGGGATTGCGCATTTCTCTCGTACACGTACGCGCGTGGGTGTGAGGCGTTGGGCTCTAACTGAACCCGAGCGAGGCATTTACCTACTGAACCCGAGCGATTGCACTCCAGGCTATGCGTTACTGAACCCGAGCGATCGACCGATCTAGCTGTTAACTGAAACCATCGAGCGATTCCTTCGCTACTGCTGCTAACTGAAGCCGATCGAACTTGCTGCCTCTTGATGAAAAGTGAGCCTTATTGGGGGTTGGATGAATAGTTCCTGATGGGGGTTGGATGAACAGGACCCCATGGTAGTAGAGGCCTGATACGTCCATTTTGCATCATCTTTTCTTACTGTTATTTATGTTGTTTTTTATCCATAATAATGCTTTTTGGGGTAATTCTAATGCCTTTCCTCTCATAATATGCAAGGTATACACAAATAGGGAGAATTCCCGCAGTTGGAAATCTGGACCTAGAAAAGCTATGTCAAGCTACCTATTCTGCACAACTCCAAACAAGATGAAACTTCACGGAGAATTTCTATGGAATATACGAAGAATATTGGAGCAAATAAGTACCAAAGGAGGCCCACCAGGTGGGCACAACCCACCATGGCGTGCTAGGGAGCCCAGGCACGCCTTGGTGGGTTGTGCTCACCCAGGCCCACCTCTGGTGCCCATCTTCTGGTATATAAGTCATTTTGACCTAGAAAAAAAAATAAGGGGAGGACTTTCGGGACAGAGCACCGCCGTCTTGAGGCGGAACTTGGGCAGGAGCACTTTTGCCCTCCGGCGGAGCGATTCTGCCGAAGGAACTTCCCTCCTGGAGGGGGAAATCATCGTCATCATCATCACCAACAACTCTCCCATCTTGGGGAGGTCAATCTCCATCAACATGTTCAACATCACCATCTCATCTCAAACCCTAGTTCATCTCTTGTGTTCAATCTTGTTACCGGAACTATAGATTGGTGCTTGTGGGTGACTAGTAGTGTTGATTACATCTTGTAGTTGATTACTATATGGTTTATTTGGTGGAAGATTATATTTTCAGATCCAATATGCTATTTAATACCCCTCTGATCATGAGCATGTTTATCATTTGGGACTAGTTACTTTTGTTCTTAAGGTCACGGAAGAAATCATGCTGCAAGTAATCATGTGAAATTGATATTTGTATGATATTTTGATAGTATGTATGTTGTGATTCCCTTAGTGGTGTCATGTGAACATCAACCACATGAAACTTCACCATATTTGGGCCTATGGGAATGCATTGTGGAGTAGCAATTAGATGATGGGTTGCGAGAGTGACAGAAGCTTAACCCAATGTCATGGTTAGAATTTATTCTTAATACTTTTCTCATAGTTGCGGATGCTTGCGGGAGGGTTAATCGTAAGTAGGAGGTTTGTTCAAGTAAGAACAACGCCTAAGCATCGGTCCACCCACATATAAAATTATCAAAGTAGCGAACACGAATCAAGCCAACATGGTGAAAGTGACTAGATGAAAATCCCGTGTACCCTCAAGAACGCTTTGCTTATCATAAGAAACCATTTTGGCATGTCCTTTGCCTCAAAAGGATTGGGATACCTTGCTGCACTTTTGCTACTATTATCGTTACTTGATCGTTACAAATTATCTTGCTATCAAACTACTCTGCTACTTACAATTTCAGCACTTGCAGACATTACCTTGTTGAAACCCACTTGTCATTTCCTTCTGCTCCTCGTTGGGTTCGACCCTCTTACTTATCGAAAAGAGCTACAATTGATCCCCTATACTTGTGGGTCATCAAGGCTATTTTCTGGCGCCGTTGCCAGGGAGTGAAGCGCCTTTGGTAAGTGGAATTTGGTAAGGAAACATTTATATAGAGTGCTGAAAGTTATTGTCACTTATTACTATGGAAAACAATCCTTTGAGGGATTTGTTCAGGGTATCTTCACCTCGACCGGAACCACAATTAGCTACCCCTCAACCTACTACATCTACTGAAAATATTTAATATGAAATTTCTTCGGGTATGATAGAACAATTGCTAGCTAATCCTTATGCAGGAGACGAAACCGAACATCCTGATATGCACTTGATATATGTAGAACAAATTTGTGGATTGTTCAAGCTTGCAGGTTTACCCGGAGATGAATTTATGAAAAATATTTTCCCTTTATCTTTGAAGGGAAAAGCATTGGCATGGTATATTCTATGCGATGATATTGGATCCTGGAATTGGAACAGATTGAAGTTGGAGTTCCATAAAAAAAATTATCATATGCATCTAGTTCATCGTGATCGGAATTATATATATAATTTTTGGCCTTGTGAAGGAGAAAGTATTGCTCTAGCTTGGGGGAGG